>NC_140343.1:15649801-15704801 GCF_963514085.1 Chelon labrosus
GTTGAAGTTGTTCGGATGAGTGTGTCTCAAAATCTGAGGTCTTTCTCACATTTTTTTCACTTTACAAAATGGCAAGTGCGGCCAGCTACATCGCCTGTGAGTTGGTGCCGAAGTGTTGCTCAAGCACCCGTTGCCATTGTTGCATGTCATCATTCGTTTCAAACCTCGCTGGTGGGCCAAGCCTGGTGACATCGCATCATCGGAGAGCTGGAAAACGTTGCAGCCAGCTCAACTTTTATTTGTGGAGCATCAAGTCTGTGACGCAGCGACTAGTGAGGGCTGTGAGTTAGTTGCTTCATAACGGGGGCTTAAGCCTGTGTTTCACTGGTAGTGTGTGAACACAGCATAAGACGCCCCTGTTGCTGGGCAACATCTTCAAAGCATGACATCACATTCAGATAAGAGTGTGACATCATCTGCATTTACCTCTAACAGGCGACGATTCTAGAATGTTGTCACAGACCAGTGACTAATGCCAACATGCCTGTGACAGCAGACACTGCACTAGTGCAGCAGACTGAATACACCCAGGACTGCTGCAACGACAACAGCAACCTGTGACTTCAAGGCTTGCATAGTTCAGGTGCAGATGGGCACAGGGTACCTAGCCATTATGGTGTCGTGGTGGCTTTGGGTTGACACAGACTGGCTATTAATCAAAGGATGTGTGGTTTAAGAGGTGGAAAGAAAAGTGCAGATCAGATTCTCAGATCCCCTGCAGCACCTGGCTGGGGTGGAAATTTGCAAGTGTGAACTAACCCTACACTGTCCAGCCTTGCTACTTAACTATTGGTTTGCCCCAGCGACTAAAGACACAAAGAGCTTTAATGCCCTAGGCTCCTCAGGGGGGAAACAGCAAAGTAGACTCAGCACCATGACTGCACTAAGCTTTTCTATCACACTCAAGCAGAATCCTGTGGTTAGAAGGTAGAATGCAAGAGAGACACGGATACAAGCATTACTACCAGGAGGGGATTACGACAAGGGAAGGGATGAAAAGAAAGAAGAAAAAGAAGAGAATACTTACTGCCCTCAATCAGGCTTCCAGGAAGAGGTTTACCTTTGAATATGGCAGCTGCGCATCCAAAGGGAAGGGGGTTGTGAAAAAAGAAGGGAAACCAGGAAAGAAAGGAGATAAAGGTACAGTTACCGGGAATAGAGGGATTTGGCAAGTGAGGAAAAAGAGGAGAAACAGTGGAGGATGCAGCAGTGATAAGGGTGTAAACCTCGACCATGCTCCCATTATAACCACGAGCTGGTGGGTGGCTTTGCAATGAGTCACAAGCTCTGAGCCTTCAAAGAATGCCTGAGTCCCTTCACCTCATCTTTATTTTATGAAGCCGAGCACATAATGAGGTTCAGCCACAGGAGAGATATAACTATAGAGATGCGATCAATCTTATCAAGAGAGATAAGTGGAGAAAGAAAAGAGCTTCAAGCGTCAGGGAGGGAACATGAGGAAATAATGTCACACCTCTGTCTCTGGCTTTGTCGCTCAGCAGCACCTCCACCTCTCTGTATTCCTTCAGCGCCTCCAAAAGGATGTTGCCCTCCTTGTGGAACAGGAAGAGGAGGGGCAAGGTGATGTCATCGGTGCTGCGGCCGTCGCCGGCCATCTGAAACAGAGGAGCCGTGTCGCTGCTGCTGCCCTCGTTATCGTCTGGAAGGAAAAGGACGAGGGATTTGATAAATTAGTGGAAAAATGTCACAGATTTGCACAGACTCCTGTTATTCAGAGTTTTATGTTGTATTAGAGACATCAAAGACGAATATGAAATATTATTTGGAAATAAATCACAGTAATTGACTGTGTGTTGTCTGTTTTATTATTATTGTTCCAGAACTACAACGGGAGAGGGAATGCATGAAGATTATTACTATGATTAATAATCTCACAAAAGTTCTCGTCTATTTTTTCCCTACCGGACTGGCCGTCTTCAAGATAATCCAGTTATCGAGCACTAATCTAGTCAGTGAGTAGTCATCTTCCGTTTTTGTGTCATGCGCCGCTTGCACTCACCAATGACTATGCCTCCAATGGCGCCAGCCTTCTGGATGTGCCGGGCCTTCTCCGCAAACATGCACTGACCCCTCTGCAGCAGAGCGATGCGGCCCTGGATGTACTCGGCATTGGTGATCTCAGTACAGCCACTGTAGGGTTCAGCCACTGTGACAAAGCCTCGTACCTGCACGCAGGACGGAAAGGGCAGAATTGTTTTACAGCTGATCCTCGCGGCACACATCTTTCCATGTATCCTTCACAAAATATTCCTGGAGAGGAAGCTCCCTCTCAGAGTAACGGGGAAAACTGAGCGTCTCTCTTAGGAAAGAAAAACAGGAGGAGAGTTATGCAACCGTTTGTAACTTGGAATCTTGGCAAAGCTACAAAACCCACTCACCCCGGTGGAACTTTTAGACAGGTCTGTGCCAAACTGCGCTGGGCCTGCAGTCAGCACAACCCTGCCGAAGAAAGGGTGAGAAACGATCTGAATGGCCCTGGGAGGAAGCTGCTCTTTCTGCTGCTGGCTGGACAGCTCCATCATCTCTTGCATGAAACGCACGCCGTCCTCTGCTGCTACGGCACTCACCGCCTATGTGTAGGTGAGAGAAAAGTGTGAGAGGAGAGGACAGGATAAAGCATTTTAAAACCAGTAAGTCCAGTCTGTCAGTTTGACAATATAATGGCACCAGCATCGTGCCAGTTGTGTGTTGTGTATCCTTGCTTGCTAGACTGTTTACCTGTGTAGCATGCTGAACCAGCTGCACCCTGCCATCTTTCAAGTGGATGAGACTGACTCCCATCCTTCTCAGCAGCTCCAGATGCTCCAGGTTGTTTGCCATAAAATCCTGAGCCCGCAAGGGAGGACGCCCCATACCAGGTTCTCTAAAATGAAGTAGAGGAAGAACAAGAACAGCAACAAGTTATGCTAATAATATACAGTACAGCAGTTACACAAAACACATGAAACAGTGCATGCCTATAACCTGGTTAGACCCGTCTGCACACAAACCTGTAAGGGGCAGGTCGGGGACAGCTCTTGTCAACCACACTACGGATTGGTTCTCTCAGGTTGCGAGGGAAGGCAGGGTCCGGAAACAGGAGGCGAGTGTTGGGACACGTCCAGTCGAAGTTCGAGTCGTCCAGCTCCTCTTCTGACTGAAGCAGTAGGAGTACATCAGAGGTGTTGTTATGAAATGAAATGCATAAAAACTTTCACCATTCTGAATTTACTTACCGTTCTGTTTGTGGGAACAGACGAGGAGTGAGGTGCTGTGGAGAGGGACAGTGGCAACAGGTGGGCTTCCGTTGTGAACACATAGTCCTCTACGTCAAATGGCAGGTCTTCCGCTTCAGCGAACAGCAGGAACAGATATTTAAACATCTCAGCGAGGAAGAACGAGTCCATCCTGGAAAGGAAAGATAAGACGTGTGAAATATGGAGCACTGGGCCGTCAACGTGAATTCTTCGGTTCTGTTTTGGGCTTTTTGATCCGTTGTTTGATGTTCTGTGTACATTTTATGTGAGATTGAGTGATTGCATGAAATTAAATTTCCATCACCACAATATGTTCTTCTATTTTTAAAAATAATTCTTAATAACAGATCTAAAGAAGAGGATTAGGGTCACTGTAAAAACGTTTTACTTACTTTATTCTTAGAATTCTGAATTTATTGTCTGATTTCTGGCTATATTCTTAGAAATCGGACTAGAATATTTGACTAGTGTCATTGCTATTGGGTGGTGGTCCCTGATCTGATCTAGGTGGATGGTACATGTCTAAGTAACAGCCACATGAATGCCAGGTCCAAAAGGTTTTGGAGACATGTTTTCATGAAACCACGGATCGCATGTATTCAGTGATTTGTCCTTGTTCATTTCTTTATCCTGCTCATGAATAGCTCATGATAAATCTGCATCTTGGTGAGCCATCTCAAGAAACAACAATATCTTACCAATGGAATTCCACTTTAATTACGGAAACCACAACAGACTGCTTTGACATTATTTCTCTGGTACCTTACCATCAGAAATTGCTGTGTTAAAATAGGAAGCCTTGTAATTTGTGTCTTCTTTTTGTGCCTTTGTTAGTCGATGCTGGTATTTTTGAACTTGCTTGAAAAGTTTTCATAGCAGACAAGTTGACTGGTTAGGAGTTAAAGCACTGGGCTCACTAATAAGACATGACAGTGAATTGTAACATTCCATACTATACTATGATATATCACAGAATACTATTCTGTGATATAATATTCCATTCTATTCTATGACCCAACATTCCATTCTATACTATGACCTAACATTAGATACTAGACTATGAAAATCATTCCAGACTATACTATAAACTAATATTCCATAGTATACTTTGACACAGAATTCTGATATTATTCCCAGAATTCTGGATTTTCACTTTAATCTCAGAATTCTGAATGTCAGAATTCTGCCTTTCTTCTTAGAATTCTCACTTTAATCTCTGAATTAATTAATTATTCTCAGAATTGTAAGATTAAAGTTGAAATTCCAAAAGAAATGTCATAACCACCAAAATATTTTACAGTGGCCCAAATTCTCCTCTGTACAAGTCAATTTAACACCAGTCAACTTTTAGAATTTCCTTCTTTTAAATGTCATCCACAAATCCATTTTTGAGGAATGTGCGTAATAAAATATATCACGTGATATAGACTACATTTATCAGTTCTGTTAGTCTTAAATATTTAACTTGTCTTTATGAATTTTAGCACTGATTGTACCCAGCTACAATGCAGCCAAAGATCCAGTGATGGTAAGAAATCTATTTAATATTCACATCACTATCTCATGGTATGTAAATTAAAGTGTGTGTAAAGCATGTATAAATGTATCCAGCTGCAGGCAGTCATATTCATTCATTCTACATATAATACTGAGTCTTTTATCCTGACCTGTCCTCGTGGCTCCCGGTGCGTACATCCTTCATTGCAGCAAAGCCGCAGGGAACACGAGCAAAGCGGTTGAGGTTGTCCAGGATGGTGCGACCTGCCTCCAGGTAGTAAGGGTCTCCTGTGGCCTGGGAGAGCGAGAGAACGGTAGTGTGATCAAAACAAAGGACGTCTACCATGAAGAAGGCTCAAGTGATGTCAGTCAGACACAAAGATGTAATCTCAATGATTTGCCTTATTATTTCTGATCTCCATGTCGTAGAGTATAATTATTGCAGAAACGCAGACGGTGTTTCTGACAAACTGAATCAATTCTGGTGATGTCAAACGTCAGAAACATGATGGCAAGTTAACATCTTTTAATGTAAACTACTGCACACTTATAATAGACATTGAGATCTGTACTGAGCAAGCGAAAAGAAAAGATCTGCATCATGTCAGGCTACTTGATAAATTACCTTGTAAAGGAAATAGGTGCTCTCTGCAAACTCAGGCCTCAGGGGATGTTGGGCCCAGTGTACCCTGAAATCAGTAGTGAATGCCTGGGGAAGGAAGGGGAAGGACAAAGGGGTCAGCACACACAATACAAGGGATGTAATTAGAACGGAGCGTTGAAGACACAACGCAGCCGTGTTGCATGAAATTCAAGCTTGGCCGTTTTCAAAGAGTTCTAGTTGGTGACACAAGCCATATGAGGTCATCTGATGCCATGGTAAAATGACACCGAGTCATTTTTTCGTGCTGCAGTTAAAGCTCAAGATGTAGTATTCAAACATGGATGCAGTTTGACAGATTACCTCTGGGAGAAAGTTGTGTTTTTTGGTAACTTGGTACAACATCTCATGAGTCTCGATGGCAGGGCGGATATCTCCCTTCAGCACCTGGGAAAATGAATAATTTGCGTCAAGTTATTGAAATGGCTCTATAAAGAGACATTTACACATTTAATGCTTCAGTTCACATGATTTAATCTGACCTGCAGTCCCGGGAAGAACGCCAGCAAAGAGTCCATCCAGGTGCGAGCAGGAAGAAGAGGTTTGTGGATGTGGACATCCAGCAGCAGAGGAGGTTGACTAATGTACTTCATAATAGATGCATAGTGCTAAATGGGACAAACCAAGAGGACATATTGAGGATGTAACTGTCTTACGGTAAGTGTGGGTCAAACACAACATAATAAACTCAATTTCAATTTTTACATTGCAACACAAGAGAAAGAAAAATATCTTGAAATTGCACTTTAGCTTAAAGTTGTATGTTTATGTTCCACCGCTAACGGTAGGAAGCACATTTAAAAAATAATTAGTGAGGTGAGAAGAACTAAATTTAAGTACACAAACTATAAATTAAATATTAAATTATAATGCTGCTTCACAGTATTATATAGGGTGTTGCTGTTGAGACGAATGCTATAATGCAGAAAAGCAGGCATCGGGTTACTCCAGCAAGTGTGTGTCTGACTGTGCATGTGTGTGTGCGTCCTCACAATATTGAAGCGCTGCAGAAACAGGTCATCTCCCAGGAGGACGTAGGCCTTTAGCAAGTATTCATAGTACGAATCAATTCCTGCTCCTACTCCGCTGTCTGGAAACAAACAAAATAATGCATCACTTTATAAGACAAGAAGTGCAACCAGAGGGCAAACAAGTGTCCTGATTGTACTCATTTGACCCCCATACAACTGAATCTTGTCTCACACAAACAGAAAGACAGCACTCCTGTCACATTTCAAATTGACTTCCTCCTATAACAATTATTGTCCCAGCCTCATCCAGTCATCTCTTCAATGTTTAACTCCCTCTGCTGCCCTCTCAACTACAACTTCACCACCATGTCCTCTTTGTCCCTGCTCCCTCACCTCTTCTGACCCACTCTCCAGAATGGATGTTGATAGTGGTTCCCACCAGATTGCTGTTTCTCTGTCTCTTCTCCCACAGAAAGTCCATGGCTCTCCGGGCATGAGCCTGCGAGTGCGAGTGTGTGTGAAGAAGAGAGCGTTATTGATTTAAAAAAAAAAAAAAAGTAAAAATCAATCAGCAGTAGCTCTTGACTGTTTGAATGATTACAGTGATTGACTCAGTGCTTGTTCAGCAGTCTGCTGCTGCCAGGAAATGAACCAGCCCAAGGCAAAAGAAAAGAGCAAGGAAAAATATCAATGTTTTTTTTTTCCCCACAATCCTTCATTATATCCACATTAATAAAATGCCTTATTTGACAAGCTCAAAAAAATGTCCTGTTCTAGCTTATTTTACACTTTACTACTTTATTTTACTATTCACAGTTTGGGCAGGTTGGGCAATGGCTGAAACACATTTAGCAGTAACAGGGCCAGGGTCCTGGTTTTGTGCATGTGGTGAATGTCATGTCTTCTAACCGGTCAAATTGTCTGCTATGAAAAAACTCATCTTAAAAACTAATTTTTCAAATTTGCAAGTGCAAAAATCCCCGCATCAACTAACAAAGGCACAAAAAGAAGACAAAAAAATTGCACGGATTCGTGTTTTAACAAGGGTTGGGACTGATTAAAAAAAATTGATCTAATTAATTAGAGCCTTTGTAATTAATTAATCTCGATTAATCACATTTAAATCGTATAACAATATTTGCCCCAAAAAGCAACATCTTTTCATTTAAATGAATTTTTGTGGACGACAGAATCAAATAATAGACACACACACATTAATATTGTAAACTCAAGCTCTTTTAAAGTCCGGAAAAATGCATTTAATGTCATTCCAATTCAAAACAGTAGAAAAAGAAAGAAAATATCCCTGGCCAAAACTGAACGTGCTACTGTAAGTACTTTAAGTAGTTTTTCAGAACAGTATTGACTTTAAGTGGTTAAAAAAATTAAATAAATGAATGTTTGGGTCGCCGGTGCGTATTGTCCGTACTCGGACCGGGACTGCTAGCGCTAACAGCTCCGACGTTTTCTGTGCTCACTGCAACATGCTTTGCACTTAGATGGTACCGTAGGGTTGAAGTGCTTCGGTGATATGCAAACTCTTTTTTTGCACAATTTGCACAAAACCCCGCTTCCATCAAGGCTTCCATCAGGTAGCTTTTTTAAATAAAATTTGCCTTCCATCAGTCTTAGCAACGTACTTTCAAGCTCTGACGTGTGTAACAGTGTAATTGGTGTACCAAGAAATCGTGCACTGACAAAAGTTCCGCATTGTTTGGAATGCAAACTGCGATTAAATGCGTTAAATTTTTTTAACGCGTTAATTATTTTGTAATTAATTAATCGTAATTAACGTGTTAAAGTCCCACCCCTAGTTTTAACACGAGCTGGTGGTAAACTCATATCAGAGAAATAATGTCAATGCACTGTCTGTATGTCTGTTGTGGTTTCTATAATTAAAATGGAATTCCATTGACAAGATATTGTTTGTTTTTAAGGAGATAGCTGACCAAGATGAATCATCACCATTATCACCATCTCTTTATGAGCACGGTAAAGAAATGAACAAGGAAAAAACACTGAATACTGAATACCAATGTCGGCATGGGAGGATTATATGATGATAATGTGTCACCTCAAACACAGGGTCCCCAGTGAAGCGACTTAAGGCAGCAAACTCCAGGATGATGGTTCCTGCGCACGCTGTACAGGTGTCAGTTTCTGTGCCCGTTCTGGTCTCAGGACCCCTGACACCGTATTTCAAGTTCACCTGTCGATGACACACACACACACATTAAAAAAAACATTACAAAATTTAACAGCTTGAACGTCACATTTGGCTAGAAAGGAGATTTGGAAACAAGTCAGCCGCAAAAACATCTAACAGCTGTGACAGCTGCGGGGAGAGTCTTGAAGCAGAAAATGGAAATCTGTAGTCATAATCTGGGAGAACGCTCCATGCAAATGGAGATACCAGTTTGTCATTTGCAGCCCTGGAAGCAAGCGTTTCTTTTGTAGTAAAAAAAAAACAATCAAATATGTTTAATATCTTTTTCCTCATACACAGTGCCTTCAGTGAAAGAATGGTAGGCAACTAGTAATTATCCTCCAATCAGAACAACAGCATTTTTATACTCCTTAAGCTAAACTTTTAGTGAGATATAACACAAATACACTTCTTTAGACTATACAACAAAATCATTTAAAATGCCAACATTAGGAGGCTGTAGTGTATGCATTACTGCCTGTGAGTATCTTCCTCACCCTGGGATAAGGCAGGCCGCTGCTGGTGTTGAAAGCCGGCAGCAGTCGGAGTCCAATGTCTTTGGCCATATGCAGGAGCTCATCCTGATACCACTGCATGTGTTGGCCTCCCTCCTTCAGCATCACAGCCATGGAGTGCCCTCCCAGCAGACCTCTGTTAAACACACACAACAACCACGTGTACAGTCCTCCGTCTAATGTTCATCTGGACCTACGCTGTTGAGTTTACTGTACGTCAGCAAAATGTTGTACTGAACTACAAAGTTGAGTCCGAACTCACCCAAGGACTCGAATGTTGGTTTCGAAGACCGACACTACGATGTCATTGTCCAGCTTCACATCTGAGAGGACTCGCCTCACTGCAGCCTCAAATTCTGTCGTCTTATTTAAAAGCTGAGCAGAGAGAAACAGCGCATAACCATAAAATCAGGCTTAGTCATAACCGTTCACAGTTTAAAAGTGAAATGCTCCAGTAAAAACTTCGCTAAGTTTCATTAATCACACAAAACCGGTACTCACCACCAAAGTATCCAAAGTGTCTATGAGGGTCAGAGAAAACCTAACAGACAGAGACAGTACTGTTCAGCAGGCGGCTTATTTTCCCAGAACTAATATTTACACTGCTAATTCCTACTTGGCAAAAAGAAAAGAATTAAACTTCAAGCTTAGATTGCAGGCAGCAATTAACACGAAATGAAACCAATAGCAAGACTTCGTTTCATTCCGAACAAGATTTGGAGAAACTCATTCACTCTTTCATCTCCAGCACGGTGCATTATTGTAAGGCTCGTTTGTCTGGTCCCCCGAAAAAGACCATTAGATAATTTTGGCTCGCTGCTGCCAGAGTTCTAACACGAATCAAGAGAAATGAGCACAGTACTGCTGTTTAGAAATGTGTACACTGCAGCTGAAGTACAAATCTTAAAGTGTTACTGTTGGTTGACTTATAAATTATTCAATAATCTTGGGCCAAAATAGAAGTCTGAGCTCCAAGAAGAACACAAATACAGAAGGGCTCTTAGAAAATATTTGGCTGGTAAACTGTTCTATTTTTTTTTTGCTTTTTATATATACGTGTTTTGCTTTTCCCCTCAAAGGAAACTAGTAAAAAGGATGTAAACCTCTGTTATTATCTCCCCATTAATGCATTAGATCTCAAGACTGCATGGTACTCACTTGCCAAGTGCATCATCTATGTCCCCTCGACTGGGTTCGAGGCCACGTACTCTTCCTCTGCACGTTAGAGGCATCAGCTCATCTGCTGGGTACGCATGGTCCTGAAAAACAAACACAACGTTGACACCGTGCTTACTTTGTTTGTCTGTTCCATAAAACGCTGCCTCAATAGAAGCAATTTCCTGCAAACTTAAAATCACATATGAGTTAATCTAACACTGAAACAAGCAAGCCGGTCTGTTAATATATATTTTGTCGAGGAAATTTTCATAATTAAACATTACCAAGAAAAACATGACAAAATTCAAAGTAATATGATGAGTAATAACCAGCTCAACTTTCCTGAAACAGATTTAAATACCAGGAGAGCCACACAAAGGCCAGCTTTTAATTTTTTTTAAGCTATAAACTACCATGTAAAGCATCCAGCGTAGACGGACAACTTACCATGTAATTCTGATATGCATGGTCAAACATCTCAACCACTTGGTTCCTTCGATGAAAGCAGAGAGCGGTCATAAATCAGCACATCATCTTTTCAGGGCCAAATAAAAAAATGCTTTTCTCAGATTATGTTCTAAGTGTTTGTCTTCAACTCACCTCAACCTGAGCTTCTCCTCCCGTGACATGGCCTGCCCGAGGCCGCACAATGCTCCGAAAAGCGTCCATAAGAACAGTACTGACGGCATTGTTGTGCGTAGGCAAGATCGAAGCAACAGATATACAACTACAGCTCAGTACTCAGTCAGGCACTGCGTAAATATGTAGTCATTACCACTGCCCTAACCAAACAACACTAACTTACATGATCCCATCCACTCTTACTCCTGGTATCATGTCTGATCACCTTTTAAGGCTTCGTCTGTGAGGTATCTGCCAATAATCCAACGGTTCCAATCCTAGTTTGTTCCTCAATTTTGGCCACTTAAGCTACATCTGACTTTCAACCAGTGACTATGTAGATTGTGCGCGTTATCCGTATATCCGTAAGATGTAGGATCTGTATGTTTGTATGTCTACAGGAATGTTGTTATTTCAAGTACCCAGATCTCTAGGTGTACTCCAAGTGCAAACAAGTACCAGGAATTAACTGTAGTGCAAACTTGCTCCTGCTCCAGTAAGCAGGTTGGTGTGTCACACCTGTTTACTTTTCCAAGCTGTCACCTGGAACCACTGCATCCAGGACATAAGACACGTTGGCATGTGAAACACTGACGATACATTTAAACCTGGCTTTTTTTTAAAAAATAATAATAAAATAAAAATAAAAAATACAACACCGAGGCAAATTAATCCAGAAAGCTAAACATGAAAGTAAAAACGCAGTTTCCACTTGTCCTCTTCACCAAACAAAGATCGAGAAGACTTTTCAAGTATAAAATGCGACGATTATCTTTACGACTCACCGTTAAACCAAATCAAGCAACGCCGAGTTAAAAGTCCTTGTCTTATTTGTGTTTAAAGTCCTTCTTACTTAAAACGAGCTACAACAGCACTTTAAAGAACAACGCAAACCAAGACGTCTTGGCTCCGGACCATTCCAGCTCCTGCTATCTCTCTGGCGTGTCTACCTTTCAAGATATGAGTTAATTATTTCTTCCTCCTGACAGGTTACTTTCGTCAGCTAGTCAAACGAAAAGCCGAGCATTTGTCAGGGTTTAATTAGCCAGTTAGCCTGCTGTGCTAACTAGCCAGGCTATTGGCGACGGGCAGACCAGGGATACAAGACAAACTGAGAAAACCCTTCTCCATTGTTAAGCAGCGAATCTGACTGTGATATCTCTTCTATCCTTTTGGTTATTAAGTTGATAAAGTCACCGTATGTTGCTGTTACGTTGAGCTAGCTGCCTTACAAACCGGATGCCGTTGCAATGCGAACGTCAACACAACATCCGCTTCCTGGTAGGGTGGGTGCTTTTCCCTGAGTAAAGCTTCTCAGGAAGCACATTTTCTCAGGCTGGGAACTAAACTGAATCTAAATTACTGACATTTAAAGACTAAAATCTAACCATGTCCGTAACACTGTCTGTAGACCTTCATGTGAAAAACCAAAGCTCAACATGCCGTTTAATGGTTATTATGTCTGCTTACACACTACATTTTGTGTTCTGTCGAACGACTAGGCGGAAGAGTTGCCTGAAAGACAAATCTCAGGAACCACGTTTAATATGGCCTCAACTTTCCTGTCGTCAACGTCTCCTAGTGTTGCCTTTCAGTGTCGCTCACAAAAGTTCGGAAAAAAAGTTGTTTTCGCCGAAGCGCTTGGATTTACAATTATGGAAGTGAATCATCCTCTTTAATAGTTTACTGTCTCTCCGTATACCACATATTATAAAGCAGGTAAACCCCATATTATTCAGGAAATAGATTTTAAGATCATAAGTAGCTTTTGCTTGGCATCACTCATATTCCAACCGCCTGTAGAAAGACAGTATTCAAATACACATTTCAAGAATATGGTTATTATTCCATCATCACAGTTTGGCACCTTCTGAGTTCATAGCGCCATAATACCGGAGTCAAATTCCCTGTATATGCACACATACTTGGCCAATAAAGCTGATTTTGATTCTGATTCTAAAATATCCTGACGAAACGTCAAGGCAGCATGACTGTTTTGTCCGGCTGCAGAAAAAGTAATTAAATTCAGCCCAATAAATACTTTTCAGAACGATTAGAAATGCAATGTGTGTGTTATAAGGCAATTTTCTAGTCTGTAAGAAGAGAACGCCCTGATTTATTTCGTTTAATCAGCTTTTGTGTTCATTAACCACATTTCCCATGAAGCTTTGCGGGGTCACATGACATATATATAATATATATATCGTATATATATATATATATATATTATCGTCCTGGAAGAAGACGGTAAAGCTCAACAAGGAGACAGCTTCTCTAGTTACGTACATTGTTCGATCGAACGAGACGAGAGATGTAGTTCACTAAGCGATCTCATACAAAACCTAATGTTGTTCAGCTTATTTACGTCAAATAATTTATCTCTTGACGTGAAAAATTATCTTTTAAATTCACACACATCATATGTGAAATTCATGCCACAATTCGATCGGGACCAGAAAATAATTATGATCTCTCCATAGACTGCCGTTCATATTTTTTCGAAAGATAGATCCCATAACCCGGAAGTAGAGGGGCGGGACTTCGGCTCTCTGTACCCAGTACCATAGAGAGAGAGAGTTGCGACACTCTTTGATGTCGCCGCTATGCCTGTCACGTGGTTCATGTAAACCCAATTAGTTCCAAAACATGCGCTGGCTGTCATGCTCTTCTATGGGACAGACAGCAGCGATTGCATTATTGAACGGTAAATATAAAATAAAACACACACCCAAGTACTTTTTCAGCTGTTATTACATTATTGCATTTTTGTTAATGTCAGTTTTGCATTTGGAGAGGCAGGGTGACAACGAAAAACTTACTTAGATAAGTTGTAGACTACATGGAGAGAAAAGCCTAGTGTTCATGTTCGCATGGGTAGTAGCACTGGCTTCAGAGGCTCTAACTTAATTTTTCCACATCATTCATCTGATGGTAGACGTCTCATGATATTCATTTGAGCACAACTGGGCTGTATTAGGCTATTGATTCCCGTGATTTTGCTTATAAATTCCGATTCAGCTATTAGCCTACCTTCGTGATAACGCAAAGAGGTCTGCCGTGGCGGTCCGTTCAGAATTCGCCTAGAAGCTATAGCTCACTTCTTCTGATGAGTGGACACCCCCAGGACCACAACGCCAAACTCGCCAGTCCTAAAATTCCCGTCATTCCTAATTAAATAACCCTCGCTCAAATCACGAGTCACGACAATGCCTTGACATACGGGATAGCAATCTATCAGCATCTCATCAAGCATCATCAATTAGCGCTGGGCAAATTGTACACTAGCCAAGTGAACATGGAACAGGAAGAGTTCAACAAATTAAGTACAGCCAACACGTCACATAATGAAAAGTTAGTAGGCTATATCCCAAAATTCAATTAAATAAAAGTTGCTATAAAGGTGGCGATTCATTACCGAACTTCCTTCACAGCAGGGGAAGTCGCGCTGACTACTTAGCAGGCTAGCAGGTAATGCTAGAAAATTGATTGAAACAACCAAGATAAAATATAAATAATTACGCTGTGCATATACAAATGAAGACCAGTATAAGCATCGCAAAGGGCCTCTGATACAATATAGACAGTTGACAATTCAAAAGAGGTCGATATTTCAGCAGCTTAGCTCTGGAACAACTCAACTCGCAACAATGTAAGTGAATGAGGTCGAACGCCCAAATGACAGTGTTTGGAACTAATCCGACTTTCAAATCCGGAAGTAGGCGGTTAAAAGCGCCGCCATTTTTTACAACGGAGGTCTATGGGAGTGTCGCAACTCTCTCTCTCGATGGCACTGTATATACCAACAAGTTCCTGTCGAACACAGCCTGTGTCCTAGGCAAGAAGTTATAGCAAGTGGCCTACCTCCCAAAAATTAAATTGGGAGGTTAATTGATGCTGAAGGACAGACGCTCGTGCAGGTAGGCTGGAGTTACCGGTTTGATCGGTTTTCAACGGCACATCTTAATTTACTTTTCGTTAACAAATCGCTGTGCGCCCTGTTTGTGTCTTAAATTGTTTACATATACCATGCGCCCTGCAGGTTACGTGATGAACTATTTTGCAGATGTACGTTAGGTTATTTCTGAGCTAACTAGTCTTTCTTACTTATCTGTTTCATATCAGGTAGTTATGTCAATGATGGCTCCTGCTGCAGATAAAAAGCTGACAGGGCTTGTTGCTGCCACATTCACTCCACTCACCCCCCAAGGGTAAGTCGCTTTTGGGTAATCGTTTTGTCTATTTGTCAGGACTGATGTGAAAAATCTGTGAGGTTCACACTCTTCCTGCAGTACAAGCATGTATGGTCATGTTTTTGCCACACGAGTAGGCCTATATTTTTCACATCTTCCCGAAACAGTGAAATCAACCTATCAGAGATTGGACCTTATATTGACTACTTGAGAGAGAAGCAAGGTGTAAATAGCGTATTTGGTAAGTTTACTGATGGATTCTTCTTTTTGCTATTTCTCATTGTCTGATCCCACCTGAATCAACGCTTCTAATTTAAATTTTAAATCTCATTTAATCCACTACACTAGTCAAAAAGAATGCATTCTAACATATCGGTGCTTCATGAAGGTCATGTTTTGTTTTGTTTTATTTGGAGGCTGTGGTTTGTAGCACTGTTGAATTGTATCGTACCAATGCGTGTTTCTATTATTTTGACAACCCATTTTAAGCAGTGTGCTAGGTTAAATAACAGAAACAGTTTTCAGCGCGGTCTGTTAAATGTCTGTATCCATTTTACTTAATAGAATTTTCCTGTAAAAGAAGAACTGCGCTCTTTAGACTTTTAACTTGTACTCACTGTGTTGAACTTAATTTTTTGAGTTTCATCTGAACAAATAGGAACATATCGTTTTGTCTCAAGTTCTTGTTCATATCAATCTGTTCTGCGCAAGTTTCCCTGGAGCAAGAGAAACGTTGCCTTTTTCTCTACATTTCCTGTGTGTCACTCATGACTCTGCACAGATTCCTGTTTTTACATTTCGCTCAACCTAAGGATTTCCATCGAATCATCAGTTCTTGCAAAGCTTCTCCTTTTTGTGAATTCTTCCACCCTATGCACGTTTCTATAAGAACTTGCTCAACAGAGGATGATTCTGCTTGTCTCTGTGCTCCCCCTCTAATTGTCGTTGTCTGCATCACTGCTATCAACCACGAAATAGGTTTTGTCGTGACACGTATTGCATACTCAGCAGTCTTGGTGGTGGATCTCTTTGGCTACCAGACGTTTCTTACATTTATTTATTTATATATTTAATTTCTTCTGCTTCGCTGCCTAGTTGTGACTGGTAGATTTAGCTTGGCCATACAGGTAATGTCACCCTTTTATATCCCTTTATTTACTCGAATGGATCAATCAAAAGAAGATAAATTATTATTATTATTATTATTATTATTATTATTAGGTCAGCTCTATGTCTTTATCCCCCTCCCCACATTCCATTCTTGGGCACACTGTAATGCCTAGTTCAGCTTTGTGAGTGAGGGCTGACTCGTCAGAATTAGACTGGAGTCAGATGTTTGTCTTCACCTTTCGACAATATGACAGGACTTCATTTACTTACAGTGAATGGCACCACGGGAGAAAGCATGTCTCTCAGCGTTGCAGAGAGGAAGACCCTGGCAGAGGAGTGGTGTAAGAAAGCCCGGGGCAAGTAAGTCATCACACACACAGACTTTCTTCATGTTTGTTGTCATGCAGAGAAAGACATGGTGACGGTAAAATTTTTCTCTACAGAATGAATCAGGTGGTTTTGCACGTCGGCTGCATGAGCCTTCAAGATTCCCAAGAGCTGGTGAGTTATTGCCTTTTTTTTTTTTGTAGAACATTAAACAAAGTACGTCCTCACAGAGTGTGTTTCCTGAAGGTTACAAACCAGTCTTACATTAGCAACTCCGGTTTAGATACAACTCTATGATACAACAGACACACATTCCAGCCACCTGGATTTTAATAAGCAAATAGGTACGTGCCTCCTGCTTGGATAATTACAGCATGAGTGATTATCTTTCAGCTGGCAACAAGTTATTTAACCCCAACTGATACAATGAGTAGCTTCTCATTTCTTAGACAGCCATGTCTAAAGACACATCCCGTGATTGTGGAAAACATGTTAGTCTGTTTGAGAAGGGTCAAATCATTGGCATGCATCAAGCAGAGAAAACATCTAAGAAGACTGTAGAAACTACTTAAATTGGGTTAACAACTGTCCAATACATTATTAAAAACTGGAAGGATAGTAGGGAACCAGTGCATCAGGGTAAGAAGAGAGGCAGATGAAGTGATGCACCCATCATGCCTAGTGCCTACTGTACAAGCCTGTGGGGGCAGTGCTATGATTTGGGGTTGCTGCAGTTGCTCAGGTCTAGGTTCAGCAACATTATGTGCCCAAAGAATGAGGTCAGCTGACTACCTGAATATACTGAATGACCAGGTTATTACATAAATGGATTTTTTTCTTCCCTGATGTTCATGGGCATATTCCAAGATGACAATGTCAGGATTCATCAGGCTCAAACTGTGAAAGAGCGGTTCAGGGAGCATGAGACATCATTTTCACACATGGACTGGCCACCACAGAGTCCAGACCTTAACTTCATTGAGAATCTTTGGGATGTGCTGGAGAAGGCTTTGAGCTCTTGTGACAGCTTATCAAAACAATGCCACAGTGTATGCGTGCTGTAATCAAAGCTAAAGGCGAAATATTAGTGTGTGACTTTTTTGTTGGGGGTGACCTTTTTTATTTGGCAAGGCAGTGTATATACGTTAATACCAAATTGCAAAGTGCAACAGTGTCAATACAAAAACCCACAAAGCTTAATATAGCTTTTTTTATAGCAATTTTATAGTTTCTATTAACTTCATGCCTGTATAGTTATAGTGTATATTGTTTCTAGATAACTCAAAGAATTAATTGTTGATCCATGGTGGCTACAGTTTTCATCAATGGCGGCAACGAGAACTTCTCACTTTTGGAGTGACGAAGAGACTGAATTTTGCCTTAAAATAATGAATGAACTCAACATAACTACGTGTTTAAATGGCAGAAAACACAGAAATGCCGACATATTCAAGTCTGTTGCGGAAAAAGCTACGTGACGCTGGTTTTCCACCTCGCACTCGCACCCGCGCAATCTGTTGTAAACAAAAGACGTAACACACGCATGCGCAGATAGGATGCAGTGCTCAGAAAATGGGTTTCTGGTATTTATCATGTATACAGGGATATGAATAACCGGGTTTCTCTGTGTTCCATGTAAACACCATATCCCGGATATGCTCAAAGCCGGGGTAAGCCTCAAAACCGGGATACTAAAGACCATGTAAACTCAGTCATTCTTCCACGTTATGTTGATCTTGCTTCCAGGCTCGCCATGCAGCGCAGATTGGCGTGGATGCGATTGCAGTCGTTGCTCCCTCCTTTTTCAAGCCAAGCAGTGCACGTATGTGATGTGCTTTTGTGGAAAACTCCCTTATTTCCATATTCTCAAATATGAGAACCTGCACAAAATGGAATATTTCCTTGTCACCCTGCTGCAGATGCTTTGAGGACGTTCCTCGCGGAGGTGGCTTCAGCTGCACCGACTCTACCCTTCTACTACTATCATATTCCAGCAGTCACTGGTATTAATGGTTAGTGATATTAACGGTTGTCTGCAGTTCCACAACATTTACTAAAGGGGATACCTCTCTATCTGGTCAGTGCCTTTTTACATGTGACTTTTTATGTCTTTAGTGAATGTAAGGCCCCATTAAAAGCTGGTTATTTGAGTGTGCCCTGAGCAGTCTGATTGTGGGTCGCCAGCTTAAAATAGACGTGTGAACACACCCGAGGTGCATTGATGACGCATTTGGGATGAGATCATTCTAAACAATATTTGTATAAGTGGAGCCTTATTCATTCAGAAAAACAAACAACTGCTATTTTGATTGATCGCCTGAAAAGGAAAAAGTCCCGTAGGTGATGACTCTTTATTGACAGAGACATTCTTTTAGAACATTTTGTTCTAGATGTTGTTAACCAACTAATAAGTAAACCTAAACAAGAACTAACAAATTAAATTATTGATTACGAGTAGAAATTCAGTTTAAAAAAAAAAGACGTATTGGCATCTGGTTGATAAGTGATGTGTTCATGGTGATGTATGCAAAGTGCACTGTTAAGTTACATATATTCTCAGTAATCACCTTTATTACCAACAAATATTTCTTTGACAGCTGCAACAGCTCAACAGTGACATTTCTACACGAAGCTTCCAGATGTTTTCAGAGCTTTGTGTTGGTTTCTAATATATCTAACATATGTGGTAAACAGAAATAAATACTCTATACTATATGCTATATGCTTTCAGCGAATGAGAAAGATGTTTCAGCTTGTTCCAGAATTTATATCATGTCCTTGCATTGCATTAAAATGTTGTCAGGTGTGAACACGCTTATTTCACCTGGGTTTTTTGTTGGGATCTGGTCACCTAAAACCACCTGGTCTCAACAGGGCTTAAGATGGTCTTTTCGTTTCCTCAGTGAAAGCCTGCGATGTGGTCGAAGGTATTGAGAAGCTCATTCCGTCCTTCAGCGGTGTGAAGTTCAGTGGGAGTGACCTGGCGGACTTGGGCCTGTGTGTCAGCCGTCCGCCTCACTGGTCAGTCTTGTATGGCATGGACGAGGTCAGTCTTTAGCATCAACATGATTATTTGCAGCTCTAACCTCGGCAACAGAGCCATCCTAATTATAGATATCCTTAAACTTTCACACAGCAACTGCTCGCAGCTCTCGCTATGGGAGTCCACGGAGCAGTTGGCAGGTCAGTGTGTGTGATCTAACATTTGCATAAAGCCTTGTCTTGCTTCTGCCTCTGTGTTATTCATGTTATTCATCTCTCTGCCCGCAGCACATATAACTATGTAGGATGTCATGTCAACGAGCTCATATCAGCGTTTGAGAAAGGCGACCTTGGCCAAGCCAGAACAATACAGGTACTGCCAGTCTCTCTGGTGCAGCTTCTCTTTGTCATGTGGTTTCAGTTTTGTTTACATATTTGTCCAATTTGCATGACCAGTTCAAGATGCAGGAACTTCTGGGCTACGCTACGAAAGTCGGTGAGTGATGGTTGTGTCATAATGTTCGCGCCAAACTAGACCTTATGTAGCTGTTCTGTTTCTACATTTGAAAAAGCTTCGTTGTCACCGACAGGCTTTGATCTGGGAGTGAACAAGCAGCTGATGAATGAGTTGTCGGGCTTGAGTCTGGGGCCTGCTCGACTGCCGTTGATGCCATGCTCTAGCGCTCATGCTCAGTCCATCGCACAGAAGTATCACAGCCTCTTTCCTGAACACTAATCTGCACATACTGGACTGGTAAAGTCTTTATTCCTGTTACGTGTACTTACAGTTGCGTGTACTGTACAGTCCAGTAACGGTGGTGGACCTACCGATTACACTGCTCACCACTAAACCAGCAATTCAGATATCAGAAGTTTATATTCTGCACCAAAGTGACCGTTAAAAATAAGTAAATAAATAAATAAATCAGTTTCCATTTTTCCAACAGATGGGCATTTACGTCACTATCATTTTTCAAAGATTGGTGCACAGTCAGAAAACAGTTAAGGTGTAAGCGTCGTTGTGTTGTAGAGTGTACTCTTAACGAAGATGCAGACACTGGAGCTCTTTCTCATAACGTTTTAGTATAGATTCATGCAAACAACACTCCCTCCTTCCGGTTTCCGGCCCACCAAAAAAACAAAAATCTGAAGTCTCACTTCTTCTCTAGACTTTAGCCACATATGTGAACATGAACGCCTGAACACTAAAAAAACAACAAAATATATGAATCCATTATCTGCAAATTACACAACTGAATAGTCATCAAATAATGTCTTGCATAGGTTTAAACACACCTGCAAATTCAGCCCAAAACTGTACTTGAATTATACAGCAAACCTTCACTCTCCTGTAAACACTTCATTCTGCTGTAATGATATTACGGGCATTCTCTAATGACCTACCTGTTTGTGTTAATCTCACCTTTGTAAAATTCTTACATTTTTACACGTTAACAATTATTTGATTGTCAATATGTATCATTTCATATAACGTGGATTAAATAACCTCTTTTGTTCCCCTCAGAGAATATGACATTTTGTTGCTGCTGCATTCAGGGAACTCAGGACAAATGACTGCCTTATCTTGTCCATCTTGTGGTGTAAAATTATACAAATAAAAAATGACCACCGTGTAGAAAACTAATTTTAAAAATGGGAATGTGTTGATACGGCTGATTGTTTAGAGACCTATAAAATAACAGTCGCAGATCAGAAAAGAATAAGAGATCTAGAAGGGGCGCTGATGAGAACACTGTGTCTAACACTTCACAGAGACAAACTAACCGAACCTCACAGCACCACACAACAGTTACAAATGAGAATCATCATTTCCGTAGTTTTTGTTCTGCCGTAAAAGGGAAATATGCTGCATAACAATGTGCTTTGTATTGGAGTTATAATTAATTTGTTACTAATAAATCGCTGATCCATTTGTTAACTCTCATTTGTGTCATTTTCTTATCTTTCTGAAATGTTTCAAATTCCTCGGCTCCAGTTCCTGCACCGAACATCAAAATTAATTTTAGTTCAGAATCACTGTAGTGGGGACGTTTAGGTTGTCAAAACCACAAAAGGCTAAAAGCTGAACATTTCTCCCTGTTTTTTCTTGGTTTACATTTAGCATTTAATTACAGATCTGTCATGATTTTTGTTTTATTCTTTTGAGAGCAAGTAATAACTTGCACTTCTGTGACTATTCAGATTTTTTTTAGATCAGTGGATCTAGTAAAAACTAGTAATTAACTTTAACCCTGGATTAAATCATGACTCATCTAAAAAATTTTGTTCTGCAAAAAGAAATTGGCCTCTAATTTTGAACTCAACCTTTTGTCGCTTGTAGTCCTTCTCAAATCTCTGCTACTCTTCCAAATGAACCACCTAATCTGTTTTGGTTTGTATAACATTCAGCCCCTGATTCATTTTGAAGAGATGTGAAGGAACGGTGCCAAATATCACCTTTGTGAAAAGCAGTGTGCCACCCACCGAGACAGAAATAACAACCTCTTTTGGAAGTAGCTGTGTTAACTGTTGTTCAAGCTCCGTAATCGTCCTGTTTATTTGCATATTCTGTATGTGTGTATGTAATGAGAAGGCCAGAACGCCTTGCTCACCACGGCTACGCATCGAAGTTGTGTCCATGAAAATCAACCATCATTCGGTCTGAATTTAGAAGGAATACACAGCATTTAAATACGTCTTCAATTTTGAAATTCAAAATCAGTCTGCCTGGATATTTGACACTTTGAGGCGGTGTAATGTCATTCTGAGGTGAAACTGGTCAGCAAGTCAAGGGGATGTTAAGATTTTTTTCAAAGGAACAAAAGATTAAATGTTCACAGTGGCATCCTCCAGATAACCAGGAAAAGATTCAAGGACACTCCTTGGCAGTTCAAAAATGTAAAAAGGCCACAAATGGTGTCCGAGCCTTGAGTATAGAGTCAGTGGTCTGGACGGATTTAGATAGCATGCTGGCTTGTGTCAGACCAAAACAGCCTTGACCTCAGTGCTTCTCTGGGGTCAGTTGATGAACTGCAGCTCAGAGCTCGTGGATGAGTCCTGTCGTGCCAGAAGCTACAGGAGAGAATGCTCATAAATGCATGGACAATGGGTTGAAGACAGAAACAATTAAACCTATTTTTCCCATGAGACTGAGAGAATTCTTAACTGCATCATGAGTGATAACAACACCAATCTAGGGCGCAATAGCCGAAGACTCGGAGAGACCTAGGCCCTGTTGAGACCTGGTATTAACGTGTACAGGCGTGAAGACACACCAAGGAGCACTGAGGACGCCTCTGCTATCAGATCACTCAGATAACAGAGATGGTCCAGGCCTCTTGTGACCACATTAGTAGTGTGACCACACAATGCGTCCTGCACTGCCCTATTTTCTTGGGGAGAGCTGTCTGCTCCAGAGCTAACTTGTGAGGAGCTGAGGGACAGATTATATGGTTTAAGAAATAATAACATCATATTCTAAAATCTAGTAGTAGCAGATACCAATAGCTAGTACGAGTAGGCATAGCTAACTGTTTCTGGTGCAGTTAATAACATTTACTAATTTATTAATTATCATAGTCATTATGAGAATGGCTTGGTTGCCCTTACTATTTACATTATTATAATAACTGCTGATGTTTATTAATACATAATTGTTTTTAGCAGTTACACTCGAACGGTGAAGCTGAGACGGAACGTTACGTGTGAGCGCTTTGGTTCCGCACAACAAGAGGCCGGCGGGATTTCGCTGTGACGCACAAAGCTGTAGGGTTTCCGGCCAGCTCAGCGAGTCATTCCTGTGGTGTTGTCAGTTTTACAGCCTGTCAAACACTGGTCCCAGGTACCTGTTACATTTGCTGGGCAGCGGAGAAACAGCAGAACACTTCGGAGACATGGTGCTGCTGACGATGATCGCTCGGCTGGCCGACGGACTGCCGCTGGCCGCTTCAATGCAGGAGGACGAGCAGGTTAAAAACCAATCTTTGGTCGCTAGCTGCGTGCTTTTCACGGGCTGCTGTAGTAAATGCCTCTCTGTGTTGTACTAATGCTATAGTGACACGTTAGCTAGCATTCACTGAAGCCGGCCAGCTGTGACGCCCACAGTCTCGGGACGCTTTCCGTCCAGATGTGGGTCTTTGGAGTGCAGTAGCGCTTGCCACTGGGTATTGTGTGAAAGTTCACTGGAGCTTGAACGATGACTTGGTGATAAGTGGTGGCTTCCCGACAGGCCTGTTTACCTGGACTCAGAGCCAGCTTTTTATTTACTTCAGACAAATTCAGCAGTGCTTAAATAACAGGCGTTGTGTTTAGACTTAAATGTAGACAGACTTTTTATTTTATTTTTTTTATTTCTTGGTCCACAGAGCAGTCTAGTGTCCACATAAATGTCTTTGCATTAGCTCAGCACAGCATTAAAATATGCAGCAGTAGACTGGGTGTGTATCAAAGTGGGTATGGTAGTTGCAAATACTCGGTCACATACATTTTAGCACCGTGCAGAGTACAGTTTAACACACAGTTGAGTGTGTTGCATGAAACCAAGTTGACAAATTCAGCCGTGCAAGAGTGATAAGTGGAACTGACAGTAAAGCAAGTAAAGCACAGTAGTATAGCAATAGTGCAAATATTCTGTAAATTGTGAAGTGGCAGAACAGCTCTTGATGATTTCGTTTCGTGAAACTTTACATTCTACTGCAGCCTCTTAACGAGCCACAGCCGCCTCATCGAGGCCTCTAAAAATCTACTAATTAACATGACACAAGTCTCAAATGATGGGAGAGTCTGACCACTGCGCAAAGCCTCCTCCAGAACATCCCAAATATTCTCAGTGGGGTTAAGGCCTGGACTCTGTGGTGGCCAATCCATGGGCACATAATGTTCCTGAACCTAGACCTGAGCAACTGCAGCAACCCCAGATCATAGCACTGCTCCCCACAGGCTTGTACAGTAGACACTAGGTATGATGGGTGCATCACTTCATCTGCCTCTCTTCTTACCCTGATACACTAGTTCCCCACTATCCTTCCAGTTTTTAATAATGCGTTGGACAGTTCTTAACCCAATTTTAGTAGCTTCTACAATCTCCTTAGATGTTTTCTCTGCTTGATGCATGCCAATGATTTGACCCTTCTCAAACAGACTAACATCTTTGCCACGACCACGGGATGTGTCTTTAGAAATGAGAAGTTACTCATTGCATCAGTTGGGGTTAAATAACTTGTTGCCAGCTGAAAGATAATCGCCCATGCAGTAATTATCCAATAGGAGGCTCGTACCTATTTGCTTAGTTAAATCCAGGTGGCGACTTATTTTTATTTATTTAAAAAAAAAAAAATAATTCCAGGCAGTGTACAATAGGTGTGAAGTATCAGAAAGTGAGTGTTGCTATGACACAATATGTCAACCAGGGGGCGCTGACAATAAAAATTGTTTCATCTGTGAGAGACCTGTGAAATGACCCTGCATATAAAGCTAACTGTATTTAGATGTGCAATTATTTGGTCTCAAGTGGGGCTAAAAGGTTATTCTGATGAATTAGCTCCTCAAATTGTCCAAAATTATGTAAGCATGACCAGTAGAGTTTATTTTTTTCCTTACATTGCCTGGGATAAAAAGCTCATTTTAGACTATGACAAATGTTCAAATGAATGGCATTTTTTAACATGCTATGCTGTTTTACTGTGTTTGTGCATGACTTAACAGGAGTCTAACGTCTTTCCCTCACTCTCTTGTTTGCTTTCAAAAAGGGAAGTGAAAAGGTTTGTTGTGTCTCCGCTCCGTGCTTCAACATCATGTGTGTTTCTGTGATGCTACAGTGTTGCTGCAAAGACTTAGGTCATTTGTTACAGCCAACAATGCCAGTGCCAAAACGAATACCATCCTCCTGCTGATCATAAACACTTCGTGACAAACAGGCAAAACATTGCCTTCAGCCTCAGCTGTAGCATCACACTGTTGAGTCTGTCTGTAGTCTTTAACGCAAACTATTTATTTTGAGCACAAGGCAAGAGATTAATCAAAGAACATAGAGTCAAGTCTGTAGGTGGCTGCTTTTTCGTCTGTCTTGTCAAATGTGCAAACACTCAAATTTCTATTATCTTTATCTCTTCTGGTGGGAAAAAAAAAAAAACTTGATTAAATACCGCATTGCCTGTATGAGATATCAGTGGGTCATCTGATAACCAGTGTTTTTCTTCTCTTTAGCTGGGTCGGGACCTTCAGCAGTATCAGAGTCAAGCCAAGCAGCTCTTCAGGAAACTCAATGACCAGAGTCCAACGCGCTGCACTTTGGAGGCTGGGTCCATGGCATTTCAGTGAGTGTTACGTAGTTCTCAAAGACAAATCTAGCTCCCCCACCATTAGTCTCTAAGGCATGGGTTCCTGACAAAGTCACCTATAAGAGCCTGACTTGACTCATCTCCCCCCTACACTGTTTTAATTCTGCTAACACCTTTGGTTCTCATTCCAGCTATTGTATAGAGAAAGGAGTGTGCTACCTTGTGCTATGTGAGGCCAGCTTTCCCAAGAAGCTAGCTTTTGCTTACCTAGAAGACCTGCAGGCAGAGTTTCACGAGCAGCATGGAAAGAAGGTCCCCACGGTGTCCCGTCCTTACTCCTTCATTGAATTTGGTAAGAAAAAAAGAGCTGGGAGTAAACATGTCACACCACTGACTTTAAATCTGCTCCAGTTTTGACCTGTCTGCTTTAAACGAGCGCTGTATAAACTCTTGTGATTCATCTAGATTGTTGGTTCTAGAATCAGTGACAGCATTCGAAAATCTTCTTAAAACTCTGTGACATCATAACATGACACCATACTTACAGTTGTGGCACAGGCTCCTCCCACAAGCAATTGAGGTTACAACAACCTTTAGTAACAACAATTAGCAGACTGCGTTATCCGACTTGATGACGTTACGAGGTCATGCGGGAGTGTGACTTCATCTGGGACGTCCTTGGATTCGTCAGAACGACTTCAGACTCGACCCTGCCCTTCCTTTAGTTCCCATCCAAGTGTGACCAGCTACACTCTCGCTGAGTCACTGATGAAGTGTTGCCCGAGTGCCCATTGGCGTGTCACATCGTCATCTGTATGGTATTTGTAATCTGTAATACTATGACAGAGTAGAAATGGGGGTAGGCTTAAATAGCACTGGGGACATGACAATGGCAAGAGTATGTTTTCTCTTCTAGTCTCTTTTCAGTCAGAACGGAGTTCAACATTTTGAGGAGAGAGAACGGTTGTGGAACTGGTGGAACAAGCACACATGAATTTTTGGTGCTTCACCCTGTCGTCAGAGAAAAGCCCAAAACAAATTTGATTCATTGCACGTCATGCAGTGACAATAAGTTATTAATGAAAGGAGTAGGTGACCATTAATATATTATTCAAAGACAGTATGTTCTGTACTACTGGTACAGTATATACTGTATGTATGACCTTTTCTTTCCAGACACAATCCCATACTGACCCTTTAAGTCCTTCAAATTACGAGGCGGGGCATCTATGGGAGATAATTGTTTGTCCCACAGTTGCTCGAATGGATGTTGTGTTCTTCAAACCATTCCCGAACCATCCTTTAGGGCATTTTGTTTCCATAAGAGGGTGCCCATGTTCCGCCAGAGTGCTCAGGTAGCTGGTATGTGTAAAAATAAAATGCAGATGAAAGGCAGCACCCAAAGTCTTCCAGAAGAACATTGCCGCCCGAAGCATCACACTGGCCTCCACTGGCCTGCCTTCTTCCCATAGTGCATCCTGATACTTTGCATTCCTTTAGTAAACAACACACGCACCCGGCCATCCACGTGATAGCCACCTCCTTCCATTGCTCCGTGGTCCAGTTCTGATGCTTTCTTTTTTAATATTCGTCTGTTCCCCTCTTCTTAGACACCTACATTCAAAAAACCAAGAAGTCCTACATTGACAGCCGAGCAAGAAGGAATCTGGGCAGCATCAACACAGAACTACAGGATGTGCAGAGGATCATGGTGGCTAACATAGAAGAGGTGCTGCAGAGAGGTGAAGCTCTCTCTGGTAAGTCTTGGCCTGTTTAGGTCTCTTCAGGTCAAACCGAGGCGTTGTGTCGTTCTCACACTGAATAAAGTGTAAAAATAAAGTCAGGGATGCTCTTCAGTTTCGCTTTGTGACTTCGTCCTCATCAGTCGCAACCTCCTCCCTTTTCCGCTCTCCTGTTTCCTCTTTTGTATTGAACTCCCTTTCCTCTGGTTTCTCTTCCATGCAGCGCTAGACTCCAAGGCCAGCAACCTGTCCAGCCTGTCAAAGAAGTACAGGAGCGACGCCAAGTACCTGAACACCCGCTCAACCTACGCCAAACTGGCAGCCGGTGGTGTCTTTTTCATCATGCTCATTGTCTATGTGCGCTTCTGGTGGCTCTGAGAGAGGAAAGAGAAGGAGAGGAAGGAGGTGCAGAAGTGGAAAGTGAGCTGCACCAAGGCTGCAGACATTGGGGAAATGCTAAAAACAGGATCTTGTTAAGACTTTACAGATGTACCACCGCCCATTTTCTTCTGTCCATGGATGTGTGATCTGAGTATAAATGATACATAGTTATATTATTAACAGTTATTCAGTAATACTCTGGTAGGATTGGATAGGTAATGAGTGAATGTTTGTGTGGTTGATTGGTGACGTGTGCGCGAGAAAGAAATTCAGAAATAGAAGTTTCCTGTTTTGTGATTTTCCAAAGCTGTATTGTAACAGGAGTGGCTAATTTAATGTTGTATACCATCTAAAAATACAAAAAAAAAAAACATAAAAAAACTACTTTATTCACCCCCACCACATTACATAGATGTTACGGCTTATTTACCATATTAGTCACAGTTAAATTGCAGGCTCATTGGACAGATCAGTATCTACTACAGCTATATATAGGTATCTGGGTAAACGGTCTTCTTGAGTAGGCCGTTGAAGAGGTTAAGCAACACCCAAAGAAATTCAAGCTGATGCTTTCTTTTTCTTTTTTTTTTTTAAAAAAAAGTACTGTACGGAAGCAAATCCTGCCTGACCCTATATGTGGCTATTCAGTAATTATTGTGAAGAACAGCTAAGGATGCTCATTTATTTCACCCAAACTTAAATTTCAGCCATTCCTCGCAAACCAATAAAAATAATGCATGTGTGTTTACACCACGAGTCATAAAGATGCTCGTTATCATCCGCAAAGTACAGTTCAGCAATCCTTTCAATGCTATTTTTCACTTCATAGTCAAATGTGTTAATTCTGAATTCTTGTAAATTACTATATAAGTGACAAAATGACGTCTGAACCGTCAGTTCTTCTGTTAAACGTGTCACATGGAGCTGGCCTGTATTATAATTAAAATTTTGCCTCAAGTTGCTTTTTAAAAGGTAACGGCTGGAAGGTTCGTCATGTTTCTGTTTGGAAAATTCCACTTCAAGTGTGCATATTTGTGACTAAAGTGAAAATTATCTTTCTACTAATAGATGCACCATCTCTGCTCCATTTCCTCTTTTACACAGTAGCGAGCCATTTGAAGTGAAGTGAAAAATAAAACTTTACTACAATAATTTTTCTCCACAACCTGGCCTCAGTGGCGTATCCGTATCCACGTTCCCCTTGATGAGTCCTTGCACCCACTGTGACAGTGTGGACGAGCACCTTTCCGAAAGCAGACATTTGTAAGAAAATTGGACACCTGCTTGGGTTGTTTCATTTTGTATGAAGTTTACGCAAGTGTAGACTCAATTTAAACGTCGAGTTGAGCCGAGAGTCACAGGTGTTGCACAGTAGGTAGCCACTGTCTGCCCTTGGCCGAAAAAGCCGCCTTCTCTGTTTCTGTTCTGTTATGCTATCTATGAATAAAATCATTTGCACAAAACGGGCTTCCTTTCTGTCAGAAGACTTCGCCTTGAGCTGATGATTATCGGGCATTTTTTAAATGGGAATGTAAATTGTTGTGCACGCATTTGAAGTTTGGGTGACATTGTATGAGAATGTACATGCTTCAAAATGCTGCCCGATTTGTATTACAAAGATTCAGGTTTTATACGAAATGAAAATGTAGATTATTTGAGTGGAGTTATCTAAGATTGAAACTTTCATCACTGCAGTTTTAGACTTGTAAATGCTTTGCTAGTCAGACTTTAACCATGTGAGTGATTAACACCAGGCAGAAACTTTCAAGAAAGACCTTATTTTTTTCATATATTTATAACACCGGTGCAAATAAAAATTAAATAGAACAGTCCACCAGATTCTGAGTAGCAAGCTAGGCGATTCAGAGGTTTCTCCGAAGTGTTGTGACGTTATTTTATGTTCGCAAAAGTAATTTTTTCAGGACAGAAAAAGTCACAGGCTGTTTGTCTCGCCCCTGTTTTAAATACCAAATTCTCCAGAAATCCTTATCACAGCTTTTCCTGATCTGGATTTACATAAATGTTGCTTCATGGCAGCTGCCACCATGAATACAATCCAGCAGTACCACCCCTTGACCAGCAGGTAGAGTGTTGTGCTCACTGTTGGAGTCAAACCCTCCCCTTCCCTGACTTGAAACTTCTACCTCAGGTGGCCTCCTGTTAGCTGAGCTCCAAATCATTGGTTGGTTTAAAAGGAATGGAAAGGGGAGACTGCAGCTTTTGAGTAGGGAAAGACTAAGAAAGAAACTGACTTTTGCAGATGCAACTGTCACGAGCACTGTACGCTCATAGAGCAGCAGCCTGAATCTTCAACTTGAGGTAGAACAGGAAATGTCAGAGAAAAAAATGAGAAGCAGCAGAGGGTAGCGTGCCAAAAACAAACCACAGGGCACAGACTAACCTTTTCACCTCTCAAGGGAAGTGGGTATTTGTGAGTTTAGCCTCAGTTGTGATCAAAGTTATCTGTAGTTGTAATCTTGTTCCAGTGAAACAGCTTAAAGATAGGCTTTTGCAAATCTTCCTTTTGTTATTAACTGTCCCTGTTGGCTACTTTTTGCTCGTAACTGTTAATCTGTATGTGTTACTTTAAGTGACAGGGTGCTTATTTTTGCAGACTTTTGCAGACTCAGTTTTTGTCATGCACTATGCCCTGGTTGTCACCATTTCCCCAGCCAGCCTCAAAACTGTCAACATTTTGTATATATATGCAACCAAACATGTCTGCCAGAGCCTCTAGCTGCTATCAGTGTTTGTATTAAAGCAATGTATTACTTTATTCCAATTTAAGTTTAAACGCACCAAACACACATGCAAAGATCGCCCCTGATGCACAGCCATGCTTTGCATTGATGGAGCAATTATCATCTGGAATTCTACTACTAGGATACCGACAATAATTTAACCGTCTTGCTTAGTTTCCAGTTGTATAATCACATACTATCACTATTTTACTAAGAAGTTTTTGTAATTTTCTAGCTTTTATTCTCCTTTTCTGTATTGAAGTGTGAAATATAAATTCAGCTAAAAAGGGTCACATATGTAAAGCACAAAATCCTAATTGTGTGATAACACATGTGTCAGTTTCACAGTGATTTGAACAGCATGCCCCTCTCTCTCACTCCAGTACTTTCTCTCCTTCCTCTGCAGGTTACCATAGCAGCGGCGAGTGTGTGACAGTCATGTGAAAACGAAGCTGATTGGATTAAAATACTTTGTGTGATCAGAGGTCAGGAATATGCCGCATGTACTAAACACACAAAGCCTGGTTTGAACGCACACTCACGCTCGCACAAAATCCAGACGGGCAGAAAGCTTGGTGCCTTCTATACATTATTCTGTAGCAATGTGTGGCAGTATACTCTCTCCAACTCATATGACCCTATCTTGATTAAATTTCCTGTCAAAGACAAACAGAAGCACAAGATGGTCCACCCACTCTTGACTTCTCCTGAGTCTTTTGTAATCTTAAAGGAACAGGACATTAAAATATTGTGACTTCAGCTTGTTTTTTAGCTGCTTGGTTTCAAAGTCACTGGAATGGTAGAGCATGCAAATTCACACAGTGGAAAAGTGTCAGTCATGTCTCTGGCAGATGACCTGATTCTTTTCACATATGCCCCATATCCACGCAATAAAATGTGTTGTTTTATCTTAAAACTAGCACAAATCTATACTTGTTTGCGCCACCATTTGGGCATACGGCATTGAGTGTTAAAGCACAGACACGTCATTAACACTCAATAACAAACAGCGACACATTGGTTTGAAATGAGTGAAGATTAGAGTGAAACTGTTTGTGGCCTTAGTTTGGTTAGGGAACCCAAAACTAACATACAGTAAACAGTCCATAGGTCTAAACTAGCTGCCAGCCACATACACGATAACACTAGTTACCGGATAAACCGTGATGTAATAATGTGGCAACATCCGAGAATTTTAACACATTTTAGAATCTTAACTGTTAGAAGGAAACATATGATGTCATATAAATGTATTGAAATGACACAGCATATCATACGTCATAGACTACATGATTTATTACAAATATCATAGAATGTATCGTCACATGTTACATTCTAGAATCGTACCTGTTCGAGGTAAACATGTGATGTCATCAGAATGTGACATCAGAACCTCATCTGTTAGACACAAGTGTACGATGGCGCGTGATGATAAGGATTTTACCTGTGAATGTACGATTTTACGCATGATGTCACGTGATGTTAGAATGTGACAACATTCCAGAATCGTATCTGTTAGAGGCGCACATATGATGTGGCGTGCTGATAAATCTTACCTGTTAGAGGTAAATGTGTGATGTCACTTGGTGATACATTCTAGACTCTTACCTGCTAGAGGCAAACATGTGATATCATGTATTGATATGTTCTAGAATCTTAACTGTTACAGGTAAACATACTGTATGTTGGCATGTGATGATGCATTCTAGAATCATAACCTATGATGTAAACCTATGATGTCTCTTAATAACACATTCTAGAATTTAACCTGTTAGAGGCAAACATATGATGTCATGTCATGATACATTCTAGAATCTTAACTGTTGGAAGCAGATGTTCCTATTCTTATAGCCATTCTTCTAAAATGGTTAAAAATATCCATTCTATCATGTCTTGCGGCACAATGGCGAGGTGGTTAGCACTAAATTGGCCGTAGGTGTGAGTGTGAGTGTGAATGGTTGTCTGTCTCTCTGTGTTGGCCCTGCGATAGACTGGCGACCTGCCCAGGGTGTACCCCGCCTCTCGCCCGATGACAGCTGGGATAGGCTCCAGCAGACCCCGCGACCCTTAACAGGCGGTTACAGAAGATGAATGAATGAATGAATTCTATCATGTCAAAACAACACCTTTTTTTTCTCGGTAGGGTTTCTATTCCTGGATACTGGGTAAAGTTCCCACATCATTGCATTGGTGCCATATTGGTTCACTGTGTTTGAGCTTGACCCAGTGAGTAATGTAATGACAGTTTTCTATATATTCACTGTAGACGGAATATATATCTTCATTTGAAAGAACAATGCTTTTTAAATAAAAGGGATTACTGCCAAATGTCAGTTCTTCGGCCAGTCAGACAGAAACACTGCTCATTTATCCTGTGTAAGTGAAAACAAAAAGGAAATTCAGTCTCAATATTATGCTAGCAGTTTCCCACAGCACATATGTTGTGCGGCGGGAAGGTGCAGTGAGATGCTGATGTGTCCATCAAGTCATCTGTAATGGCCATAATAAAAACTTGTTCCATCGAACCAGCTTCCCACCTCATCCCAGCTGCTTCCCAGCCTCTTCCCCTTCATCTTCTTCCCCCAAACTCCCAGGTAATCCAATCACAGTAAAGGGAAGCTGCAGTGACAGCAGCTGTATGGCAGAGGAGAGGGTCATAAAACGCAGAAGGCCGAAAGAGGAAGTCAAGAGACCTGGTGAGTTATTGCCCCACAAACATACACACCAGGTCCTGGGAACCAGGGACTTCTCACAGGGGGGGTCAGCGTGTTTTGCACAGGCCTGGACCTGTTCTGAACTCTGTGTCTGCTTTATCACCTCATCACAGACCAATGATGACCTCTCAAACCTTCCCATCATGATACTGCATGTATATTTAATGAAAAACAACAAACCTTTTACTGTGCAATAAAGATAAGATAACCCTTTTTATTTATCTCGCTCTTCATATTTACCCATATCTCATGATGACCGCAAAATGTGCTCTTTCGTGTGTAAAAATATGCCATAACAAAAACGCATACAGGGTGGGAAGGGAGAATTCTGAGACGAAGTGAGAAAGAGGAGGAACAAAGGAACAAAACACATTCACATAGATACTTTGAGAGATGCTTTGTACAGAGCCACTAGTCAGCGCTTGATCAAAATAGGCTTCTGCAACTGTATGTCACAGATTAATGATTCAGTACCTTCTTTCTTTCCCTGACTTTCTTCATTTATCTCTCCATTTGGGTTTTTCTCTGGGGTTTATTAATAGTGTCATATCTGGCACACACCCGCACACACACAATGTTGAGCTGTGGTTGTGAGAAAGTGAGGGCTGAAGTGTGAATTCCAGCCATGCCTGTCTTTTAGCAGCTTGTGAATTTATGATACAATTAACCCTGGAAGATATGCCGAGCTCACTCACTTTACACTCTCTATAACTTTCAGCATGCGAGTTAAACACGCACACATGCAGAGAAACATGGCCTGCACATATGTAATGCATCCAGCGTGGGGAAAATGCAAAACACTCCTGAAACAGGCTCAACCAGGTGGAGATGTTGCACTAAATCATCAACAGACGGTGTCAGATGGTAAAAATTTACTGAAATTAAAAAAAAAAAACGGTGGGAAAAAAGGTTTATTTGAAGAAATGTAAAGAGCAGAGATTAGCAATTACAACAGTCAGAAAACTCTGAGCTAATAAAGACAGGCCTGTTTTCAGCTTTGTGGTGAAGCATGTTTTTGCATAATCTGGTGAGTATTATGTGGCTTATTTAATAAATGTATTTATCTTGTCTTAACCAATAAACTGTACAAAATCTACTTTATCTAAATTGTCATGACTTTCAGGACAGCCGTGTTTGTAAGCTGTGTTGTTCTGTGTATTGTCTATATTAGGGCGATGTGAATATTTTAGTCGATTTCTCATGTACGTGTCAGCGGGTTTGTGTGTTTATGTACTGGCACAAGTGTACGTGTGTGCCTATCCATCTGTTCGTCCCTGTATAGTGCGTGTTAATGTATGAGATGACCTTGGGTAGGACACAGTGTGCCCTCCCTGAGCCCTTTCTCAGATCCAGATTTCATCAGCAACATCGTGGATAGATTTGTTACGGTGAGACACTTGCAGAGGTCATGGCCCACTAATACATAACTCAAGCCAAGATTCGGGGTTTGATGGTGGTCATTTTGGGTTCATCGGACTCAGCGGGGGCATCCGATAGGTCACCTGGCTGTGTGGGTCCTCGCCCTTTGCGGTACATCGTCCGCCCTCTCTCTTGCACCATCACTTCCTGTGTCTCTCCACTACTACCTATCAAAATTAAAGGCATACCAAAGCCCAAAGAATAAGCTGAGTCAGTACCACAGTGTAGTAATATTTCCACACTAGATTACATTAATCATACTTGTATCTGTGACTTCCTCCCTGAATTACAGGCCTAAGAGGCATGGGAACTAGTGCCAAACTAGACAAATAGAATAGCATAAATTGTAATTCCAAATTGCTGTACTTAAGAGCTGCTGTATCCGTGCAGTTGCAGCATGTTTTTAAGCTTCTCATAATTTACGCCTTTATTTTATTTTTACCAGCATGTTTGCCTTCTGGAGCTGAAAAGCATTCATCCCAGAAGCAGTTTTAAAAGACTAGAGGAATGTTTGCTTTCTTCAAATGAGAATTCTGCATGCATGAGTGCATTCTGGTGTGTGTGTGTGTGTATATGTGTATGTTTAAAATCCTATCAAAATCTGTTTCCTCTTTAGTGCCTTGAAGGCAAAGATAATTATAGTCTTTCTTTGGGTTTTGACTTAACTTGGTCCTCCACTCAAGTCGAAATCTAAGCCATCCATTGTGAGGTGAATACAGATTCATCGTGTTTTAGGAGGACTCAGTGACAATTAAGAACACATGCCGTAATAATGCCAAGGCTAATACAGCATAGCAATATAGTAAGGCTTTATGGCGTAGTTTGTCTAAGTTGTTTGTGAGTAAAGGAGTTAGCTGTATATATGTGTGTGCGTGGGTGGAACACAAACCTAGCAGGCCGTTATTTTCCCACAGTGCAATATAAATAGCCTCCTGGTGTGGGGTGATGGTGGGCATGCTGGGGCGCTCAAGGGAGGATCCCATCCAACACAACAGCACATTCCTGTCCACCTGGCCCTGCCAGAGCCCCAGGTCAACTTACAAGATGTGTTCACATACACACACACATCCCTCCTCCTCACACCTTTCCTTCGTCACCTGTTTCCTCACCTCTCCGCCAGCACCCCTGTTCTCCTCGGCAGGGACCCCTTGGCCGAGGTCTCTGCCCGCATCACACTTGGTCACATCATGCCTTCACACTCTCCACCTTTGACCACTGTGGAACTTGGTGACGCACACATTCGCTCACTCACACTATCTCGGTTCCTCACACAAACACACTCATAGAATCTCTGCTTTCTTTGAGGAAGCTGACCACTGCCAAACTCTACATTGGTGTAACACATACGCATGAACTAAACCACTGGATATAGGGTTACAATTTTTTCCTTGTGTTGCATGTTGTGTGCAATGTGACACTGTTTGCTAAGTGATGTGGGTTCATCAAGTGATTCATCAGTTAGACAGTTTATCAAATAAAGCCGACCTGAGATAAGCAACTCGGCTCAATTTGAATGGACTGTATAGTGACAATCACATGTTTGAGAGACTAAAAGCAATGGTTGCACTTACACTTTTTATCTGTGGCTATTCAGCATGGCTCCTGTCTTGATATTTTACAATAAAACTACAGCCAGTTATAAAAAGCATGCAGGTATGTTTTCTTAGTTTGGAGATTCTCCCATGTCTGATTTGCTTGGATTAAATGCTTGTATCAGACCTACACCTATCGTGACATCTATATTTTCTCCGTAAACATGTTTACGGAGAAAGTATAGATACCATTTTGCTTCTTACGTTGTTACTGGACTTGCGGCCAAACTGTAGATGAGGCAGGGAGAAGTGAAACTGGACCGATCAGGGTCATGGTGATAGGGTAAAACGCCACCTTATATCTGGCTCCTCTAATGTAACTCAAACTATTAAATCCACAGGGCTTTTATTCAGTTACAAAAACAGGCGTGTGTAACTCAAATGTAAAGCCATCTGCAGCCTGCTTCTTTTATAGCATTCAAAACAGGTCACTGAGAAAGTAAGACGTGGCAATCAACCCTAAATATAATCCCCTTTCGCTTCCTGTCCACCAGATCTGCTTACACTGTAAAAATGACATTAGACAGATGATGCGTACAGCACGACATATGGGAGACGAGGCCACAGAGGGCATCAGATCTTCACACCTAATGCTCAAGGTTCATTAATGCACATCTCAGCAAAGCCACGGCAGAATGATCTTGTAAGTATAAAGTAGCTCTGAAGCAATGAACAACAGTCACCCCAGTTATGTACAACTGTTGATGCTTGCAAATCAGCTGCCACAGCCGGGTAATGAAAAGTGTATCAGTCCCTGCTGCTACTAATTATAGAAAGGCATCATATACACACTTAACACTGACTCTCCTGTCTGCCATCTTAAAATGTAAAGGCAGGGTGACGGTCTTCTTGAATAACAACTACTGATTTGGTTTCCCATGGATATCACGCAAGGCTATCACAAGATGACGTGTTTATGGTTTACGGGAGTGCACAGGAACACACACACTTGCGCACTCTCCGGTGTAATCAGTCATGACTATCTGCCCCTGAACACCATGTTGCGCAGCATACAGTGGTATGCAAAAGTTTGGGCACCCCTTAGGAAAATCATTGCATCGGTTTGTCACTTGCTGAGCTTTTGAAGCAGCAACTTTATTTTAACATATGTTATACCTTATGGAAACTGAAACATCTCAGTAGTGAAATCACTTTCATTGGTCCAACAGAAACATTTTTATGTGTATTTAAACAAAAATAGGCATGTGCATAAATTTGGGTACCCCAAAGAAATAATTCCATTAATATTTAGTAGAGCCTCCTTTTGCCGCAAGAACAGCCTGTAGATGCCTCCTATAGCCACAGACAAGTCCCTGAAGTCTGGCAGGTGGTAGTTTGGCCCATTCCTCCATACAAAACGCCTCCAGTTCAGTCAGGTTTCTTGGCTTCCATGCGTAAACAGCCTGCTTCAAATCAATCCATACATTTTCAATGATGTTAAGGTCTGGGGACTGGGATGGCCATTCCAGAAGATTGTACTTGTGCTTCTGCATGAATTCCTTGGTGGATTTTGAACAGTGCTTAGGATCATTGTCCTGCTGAAAAATCCAACCCCGGCGTAGCTTCAACTTTGTGACAGATTCTTGTCAAGAATCTGCTGATACTGAGAGGAATTCATGTGGCCCTCAACTTCAACAAGGTTTCCAGTCCCTGTGCTAGCCACACAGCCCCATAACATGATGGACCCTCCACCAAATTTCACAGTAGGCAATAAGTTCTTCTCATGGAATTCAGTGTGTTTTTTTCGCCATGCATACCTCCTCTTGTTCTGACCAAATAACTCTATCTTAGTCTCATCTGACCACAGTATTTTTTTCCAAAATGCTTCTGGCTTGTCCAGATGTGCTTTTGCATACCTCATGCGACTCTTCTTGTGACGAACACTCAGGAAAGGCTTTTTGTGCATCAGCCTTCCAAAGAGCTTTTCCTGGTGCAAAGTACGCTGGATTGTGGAACGATGAACAACTACACCATCAGTAGCCAGATGTTCTTGTAGTTCTCTGGAGGTGGTCTGTGGCTTGTCTGTGACCATTCTAACCATCCTTCGCCTGTGCCTTTCCAGTATTTTTTTGGCCTTCCACATCTTTCCTTCACAAGGACTGTTCTTGTGGCCTTCCATTTCTGCACCACATTTCTGATTGTGGAGACAGACAGTCCAAACCTTCTTGATAATTTCTTGTACCCTTCTCCTAATTCATGATAATGAATTATGTTAGTTTTTTGGTCAGTGGAGAGTTCTTTCGATGCCCCCATGTTGCCACACTCTAAAAAAGAACCTAGGACAAGCACAGCCATCAATTGCCTCTGTTAAATAGCCTTTTTCATGATTGGTTCCACCTGTCTTTGTACGTGAAGGTCTCACAAGCTAGTCAAAGCAATTTTGTGCTGCAACCTGTTAGCTATAAATCCCTACAGGTCTTGAAATCAATGTGATTAAAAGGGTGCCCAAACTTTTGCACATACCATTTTTTAGATTTTAATTTATCATAATAAAACTATGTAATGCTACTCTGAGAATTTTGGTCTGGAAAACACTCAAATGTCTACATCTCTGTAGGAAATCAAATCTTGTTGCTGTGATCTTCTTTTATAAAGTTAGAGCAAATTATCATGAAATCTTAGAGGGGTGCCCAAAGTTTTGCATACCACTGTAAATCTGCTGGCTGGCAGCTGGAGTCACACTGACTGATGAGCTCCAAATCAGTGTGAAGAGCTCCAGCATTGATGAAAGCGGCTCTTCTCACCAGCGTGGCAGCCTGCCATGGCGCTGATCCAGGCCGAGTTTTATTGCTGTTCTGTGGTATACCTGAAATACAAAAGACTAATACTCCAGGAGTGGATCCAAAATGGGATGTATAAAAGCAGAATTTCTGAAGACACACCCATGTATTCTCTTCCCTTTCCAACTCTCTTGTTTTTTTGAAGAAAAATGGTTTGTAAACGCATTCAGCAATAACTGTAATTATCTACTTTTATGTCATCTTAGACAAGAGAAGATGGGGCAATTGATTAATTTAATTGAAAGGAGGCTCAAAGGGGTTTAAAGCAAAAGTGAGACTTTTTTTTGTCTCTAAAACCAGACGTCTGTGGCAGTAGACTTTCATCCGGCAAAGAGGAACTAATCAGCGTTTTCTGCTCACGAGGCAGAGCCACTCCCTTTCTCACTGCTTCTCCCTCAAACTACAGAAGGCCACATCTGGAGTGACATCACTAAGAAAACAGTGCTCCAGACGAAGTGATCCACTGATGTGATTTATACAGTATCACGTTACTATTGGCTCACGGCACCGCTGGCTCCACCACGAAAGAGGATATTAAGCAAAGTGTACTACATAAGAGGAGACATTCTGATGTGAATTTACAACCATGTGACAAATTCACCAATGTGGGATCAACTTGAGAAGAACAAACAAACGCAAAACAGGGTTTATCAATAAAAACTGCATGTGACCAAATGCTTGAACTGCGTTTGTTGTGGTGCCAGCACCTGACATCCAACCATGCGTCGAGAGCAAGAGTTTGACATTGGCCACAGCAACAAAAGCATTGTCAGTACGGACCCCTGAGGAGATCAATTTGCTCTCCTCTGGTTCCAGGCCTTTCAGCAGGGTTGAATAGAGGACAAAGGGCCGGTTGCAGCAGCAGGGCGCTCGGCAGTGTTTCTCTAATGGGGTGTAAAGACAAACAAATCACTGGGATGAGACGCGGCCTTGTTGTTCTGATGAGCCTGTGATTTACACCTGGATCATTCACCCTGATAAGGGATAATTAGTTTGGGATGTCTGTAATCACCAAAGGTTTATAAAGGCAGTGTTAGCGTCTGTGAAGGCGTGAGTGAGCAAAGGGCAGCGTTAGTGTTTTCTTGTGATTTTAGAACGGATTAACTGTAACATGTTTGCTTTCTAGCAAGTAAAAGAACAATGTTTTACTATAGTCCTAATGGTAATATAGTACACGAATCCCAAAGTAATGCTTTCACTGGTTATGGTTTTCTATCATGTTTTCTATCTTGTTTGTGCAACACACTAGTGTAACAGGATGTCACACTAGTGACAGGAGTGACATGAATTAACCTGTCTGTGACCTTTTCTTTAAATTCTTGATAAATAGAAAAAAAAAAGATGACGTGTGGGCTTTAATTTACATATTGTAAAAATGATTTTGGAGCACTCTAGAAGTCACAGTTTCCACCTTTGTCTTTTCGAATTGCATTAAAGTTGAGATTAGTATAAAACGTACAAGTATGTATAAACAATATACAAAGTACATATAAAATATACAAAGGTGTCATCAGAGAATGGACATGGGCCTTCTGAGGGTGTCCTGTGATGTCTGGCAACAGAATGCTGTTAGTGGGGGCCTTTGGGTCCAATGGGTTGAGGGGAGGGGCCTCTGTGGATCATCCCACAGATACTTGATCAGTTTGGGATCTAGTGAATTTGGAGGCCAGGTCAACACCTTGTGCTGTTCTTCATGTTTTTGAGTTGTCCCTAAACCGTTTTTGTATGCGTGCCTTTGTCAGGCTGTATCCTGCTAGGGATGACTGCTGCCATCAAGGAGTGTCATGGCTACAGGGTGGGGGTGCCTGGTCTGGTCTAGGTGGGTGGTACATGTCTAAGTAACGTCCACATGAATGCCAGGTCCAAAGAGTTTCCCAGCAGAACAGTGAATTGTCACAAGATGGTCAATGTTATTTACTTCTCCTGTCGGTGGTTTTAATGTTGTGGCGGATCAGTGTACATCCTCCAAAATGACCATACAGTCGAATAACCTCTTTTCTTGCACAGTTCCGACATAAACTGAACATTATAACAGTCATGAAGGGGGATTTAGTGCAGGACTATTATATTAGAATACATTAATATTCACTAGTGCACGTAATGAACTGTCACGGTGCAACTTTTAACTTAAGAAAATGTCATTTTAAATACACTTCCAGCAATAAAACTTTAGAATTTGAATATACACCCTCATGAAGGTAGGTCAACTCCACCATTTGTGGGCTGCTATTATAACTTTTGCACCTGTGAAAGTGGTGATTACCTACATGTAAACAGCCTGCATCAAAAACTGATGAAACAGCTGGTGGAAAAGTCACTGAGTGACATGTATTAACCTGTCTCTGACCTTTTCTTTAAATTCTTGATAAATTACAAAAACGATAAAATAAGAAAGTTATGGCGTGTGGGCTCTCCGAGAAGTAAGTGTGTCAACCTACAAATAGTAAAAGTGGTTTTGAAGTACTCTAGAAGTCACAGTTTCCACCTTCATCTTTTCCAATCTCGTTAAAATCGAGATTTGTCAGCCATAATTACCTGAAAACTGCAGCTATAAAGCCGAGGACCCGAACCGTGCCACAGACACGCAGTCTGGCATTAACTGCTACCGTAACTAACAGCGTTGGTAAAGAGTGGGTGTTAAAAGACGTACCGGGAAAAAACGTGCATTTCACGGGGAGGAGAAAAGAAAAGAAAAAAAAAAACATTGAACGGGTTAATTTTGAGTCATACCAGTAGAAAAATGAGAAAAAAAATTCCTCCGCCGCGGCGACGCAGAGAACGAAAACTTTAACGTCTACTCTATTTATTTTTATTTTCTAGTTTCCGGGATATAAAATATATCGAGTAATACGAGTATATTTCTGAACAGACGATAAACAAGACAAAGCTAGATAAAAAATAATTACAAAATTTTTACCATATTTTTTTTTAACCCGGTGATAGATCCTTGTCTGACTTCAGCGGAAGGATACGTGTTTTTGTTTCTTCGCTCGCTGTGACTTCAGTGACTGGGGAGTGCGTAGAGGTGGAAGACTTTTTTCAACGCCGTGTGAGACCAGAAGGAGTTAAATTCGTGTGTATTTTAAACAGTTTTAAACGTAACGGCTCGTGACACACATGTAAAAAAAAATAGTGAAATGTTTTAACTTGGGACTACGACTAGTTTTTATCCCGTGAAAGTCTGCGCGAGCCACCTTCACTTAGACTTTTTTCTTCTGAGAACCAAACCGTCCAGGGAGACAGCTCGACTTCGGGCTGGCGACCTTATGTGGATTTTACAAAAAAAATGGAGCAGATACCCGGTTTCTCCTGGGGCACATCACTAGTCTTCGTCTTCTGCTTCGCCCATGTCTCTCTGGGTAAGTTTCCCATCATGCGTTTTTTTTTTTCCTGATAATAACTTGTCACGGTCACGTTTTTGTTGCCCCTGCATCTCGGCTCAGGGCAGACATAGCATCTCTTCTCACACTGAGGTCCGACTAGCTAGCTAGGTGAGGTGCTTTAAAATATACTTTAGAAAAAGGGAAAACTTAAAAACGTGTTACTTTTTAGATGGAAAGCTAACTTGTGACAAACTTTGTAATCGCACTGGCGGTAGTGTCGCCTTTTACCCAGAAACACACGCTAGGTGACATTAACCTTTCATTTTCTATCACATAAATCCACTCACTCTGAGTTCATATTTATCATAAAAATAACACAACAGTTTGCACCCCTCTCTAAGCTCATGTGAAGCTTAACTTGTGCCTAACTCAGAGTTTATGGTTAAGGCCTGATTGAACCAAATGCTACGGCCTACTACTGAGCTGAGACGCACCGCTGCCCAGATGTTGAACAGCGAGAGCTAGAGAAAGAATTCAAAATGGACACGTAACTTTGTTTAGACTGCTCTGCCGAGTTAGGAGAGCTGTCACTTACAAATCAGTGGGTAAAACGTCGTTCACAGGCCAAATCTCGACAATATCACGGTATTTAGGTTGAGTTTCATCTGACCTTACTTTCCTTTTCAACACCCAACCGTGGCTTTTGGGTTAAATGTCAAGCAAGTGCAGTCTCTACAGTGTGAAATATTAAGGACCGTGTGGGTGTAATATTTCATAAATGACACTACTGTAACAGAGAAGCATATTATCACTCAAAGTTAGCACATGTGCTGTGTATGTCTTCTCAGACTAACCAAGGCCCCGAGTTAGATTCAGTTAGCAAGTCCTATGGTATGATGATCAAGGTTGGGTCTCGTAAACATAACAAAATAACTTGAAACACACTCACTTGCCAAAACAATAGGTACGCTAGGGACAGCTGGCACGTTGTATTGGAGGATGTAGTTCATGGTGCTGTTAAACTGGATTGATTTTAAAAGCACAAGGCTTTCTGTTATTTGGTTTAGCCCACTAGGTGTTGTCAGTGTAAGAGAGACATGTGTCAGTGCATCACAATTCAGTAGTACTAGAAACCACAGCCTCCAACATTTTTTTTTTTTTTTTTTTTATAGTTTTTATTTATTTGTGAAGTTTCCACCACCACATACATGTACATGCAGAATGTCTTTATATTTCTATTTATATTTTTTCTTTTCTTTTTTTTGTAATATTCCTCTCAAGTTCGTTATTGTTTTTTGTACCAGACCAGCAGACAATGTACTATTTTGACTGTAACACTAATGTCATCTGCTAATTTTGGTCAAGGTCATGTCCAAAGAACAAAACCTCCATTGATTTAAATATTTTTAACCATATTTTAAAATATAGACAAGCACAAGATAAAAAAAATACTGCCATTGTAGACTTGTGTATGTATTCAGCGTTTCTAAATGTCTTTAGATGAGATACAGTTTTGCTGTTCAATTAATTTAAGTACCACATCAGTACACCTGATACCATAATGCTTTTTATTTACCTGTATTAGTTTCAGTGGTTGCTCTGGGAAATGTTAAGTCTGAAATAACCAGTAGTCCTTTTTAGCCTTTCGTGTCAGACTGCCAAAAACAACTGAAACTGATTTCATTGCACATATGCACTAACCTTTTAGATCAGAGGTAATTGCATTCAGGTCTGCTTTTTCTTTCTCACGTTTTTTTGTAGACTATAGGTGACTTGTGAACAGTGAAGTTACACAAAAGAAGAGAAAGACAATGTGAAAGTGCTGCAGGCAGTGCAAGGAGAAGCATAGGAATGTTGTTGGTGTTTGACATTCTTCCCTCCCTCCGTCTCTCTCTCTCACTCTCTCTCACACACACACACACTTTGTGCCCCATGATTTTATTTCGTTGTTCTTTCTACATTTTCTGTTTCTTCTAGTCCTTGCCCTGCTAATGATGAACTTAAATATAGCATGGACTCTAGAGTAACCTGGAAGCTAGCCCGAACCTCCCCCCCCCCCCGCCCACAAAATGTTTGCGGAGGAATTTTTTGCTCCGTTCGTCCCGTTCAGAATTCATTATCCCGGGTGAAGATCTGCCGGGCAAATTATTTGAGCGGGCCTCAGTGGTAATGGACAGAAGAGTAACAGCGACAAAGTCATCTGAGTGCCCTTGACTTTGTTTACAACGGATTGGCTGCCGTGTGAGGAGTGAAGTGTTTAGAATCCGCTGTGACATTCGTTGTAAAAGATATTGACAAAGAAACAGTGTTAAAGGCTGAACAGTTAAGGCATTTGTTGAGAAGCATACATCGTGCTCTGATTGGTTGTAGGCATGCAGAGGTATTCTTTTGCTCTGGATCAGTTGAAACAGGCCCCATAAGGTAATTCTAATGTTGTATTGTCCCCCTTAACAGAATTGACAGACTCTGTCTATGCCACTGGAGTGTACCACAGAATTGCATTGAAGAAGATGTTGCTTACCTTTATTAGGAGAAGGAGGACTAATGTTAGTTGTGTCACAACAAAAAAACCTGTGAGATGTTTATTGGTTGAAATGTGAAGCAGCAAGTTGTGCATTTGTATTAATTAAAAATGGCTGAATAGAGAAATAAAACGTTCAGCTCAGTTGGGGCAGTGGCAAACTCGTCTGCCCTACCTCCTAAGCAGGTCCACAGTGCGCTCATTCTTGAGGAAGCGTAGGTGCCATTGTTGTGGCACACGACGTAGTGTTACCCCCATGGTGTGGGCGTGTGGATGGTTGCATATATTTGCCCAGTGCAAGCCGCACACAGCTAACATGCGTGTGTGTATCTATTTGCGTGTGTGTATGTATTACATTTGCGGACGCAAATCGACAAAGGTCGGCAATTGTGCCACCCATGGTTTACTTGCATCTGACCCAAGCTGGAGTCTGGTGTGAAATGTGATTTATCTGCACCATGCTTCACCCTCTGCACTGAAGACAAAGATATTTATTGACCGGCCCACAACACAGCATTACTGACCACCAGCTCTACCCACTGCCCTGTGGCTGTTATTAATCAAACTTAATAGATCTTCTCTGTGGTACCATCCTAACCCTTCTTTTTCCTTCTTATGACTCGTATTCTACTCCCTGCAGTCTCACTTAGATAAATTTGTGTTCATGTTTCAGGTTATATATAGTTAAACTATCTCCACCCTTTTGATGAGTAGTGTAGTTTAGCAGCCAGGCGTCCACATGTGTTTGCCCTTATACTTGTTTGTTGTAGTGGGAGAGAGTAAGTGTCTGTGAGACTGCGCTCCAGATGTATGTGTGTTTGTATTTATATGCACACAGTGTATTTGTGTGGGCCTTAGTAGATATGTTGACTGAGAATAGATGTAAATCTATAGACGTAGTTTGCTTAAGGTCTTGAAGTTGTGTTGCAGACAAGCTGAATGTCAGTTATGGCCTGTTACCATTTAGCCGCACAGTGCTCATACAAGTACAAATGTATTAAAAAACACATGCAGATGGAATAAGAATGAAGTCTGGTGCGTAGCCTGCGTGAACGTTGCTGCAGGAGCCACAGATTGCAGCTGCGAAGGTTGAGGGGATTACAGAGCGTTGTGTCTGCACTGTTGAACAGGTTAGCAAATTAACAGGGAATTACTGGAGCCTGCATTCCTTGGCCAACACAGCCCCGTAATCCTGGAAACAGGCAGGGAGGGTGCATGGAGTAAAGAACCAAGCAGGGTACGTCAGGTAGGCAGGGAAACTACACAGAAAAACCTGAAATTACACAGAAATGCTTTGTAATAATGTCTCGTAGTGTTAATTACGTCGTAGGTGTAACGACCTATTAACCAGTAACTTCTTATCAGTCTCATTCCAGTACTTGAATTAACTAGACTCTTTACGCTTTTGAAAACTGTGCAAATTTGAGTTGAAAGCATCTTCTAGCAGCGAGGAGGATAGCCTAGGTGTGCTGTACGTCTAGCAAATAGAAAGACATCAGCACTGGAGCAGCAAACTTGTGAAAGGTTGCATTTTTTTTTTTTACCCTGGAGCCTGGAGAGAAAATACAAAGCAACAAGAGAGTCAGAAGTCTATATATTTGGCCAAAACCTATTTGGACTGGTTAACCAACAATTTATCTCCATATGAGGTAAAAAAACAACAAAGAAAACTCGTTGTTAAGATGCTATTGGCCCTAATCCTCGTAGATGAATGCTATCGAATGACGTTTTACAGAAATCTGTCACAGCATGCGCCCTCAAGTACATAATCAAAGCTTCTGAATTCATAATAAAACATTAAGATAATGTCGTCATGAATATTTAATTTGTCCTCAATAACCGAAGCCGAGCCAGAAAAAGCCCAATTTTCTCTTCTTCTTCTAAGAAAACAAGGTTTTGAAACAAAATTCTTTTTGCATATGAACAAGCTAGGGAAAGTCCCTAAATTTGTCTTGTCAGGACTGCTCTCCTTGTTTTTGTCTCTTTTTCTCGCTTACAACACGCACTACACTATGCCAGTAAGTCAGCACTGTGTTTTGCTGTCCTGCGCTACCAAAAACAGCCGAGACTCTCCCAAACTTTTCCGAGTAATTACAACAGCAAGTCGGTTGGGCGGTCAGTAGAGTAATTACAGTAATGAATCCAAATTTTTTGTCTTAATCTTAACCTCAGTCAAGATATTTGTCCTCCATCTGAGTCCCATTTTCAGCAATTTAAACTACTGGCTTCTCTGTATCTCCTGTGCTATTCAGTGGTTCACTCTGGCATTTCTGGCATTGAAAAGCTTCAGGAATAGATTTCACTGCTTTAACAATATGCATTGGAGCTTTTTTAACACCTCGAGTGCAGTGACTTACATTGAACAATGGATTGGAAATAGATCAGGTTTTATAACGTGATTGTGTTTCATTTTAATACGCCTTTGAATCTCCCCTGATGAAGATTGAGAAAATCACACGGTTTTACTGTTATCATGGACCTACAGTAAGACACCACCCTCAAACTGAAGCTGACCTGGGAGACTAAAGCCTTAAAGCCCGTGCTTGGTTTGTCTGCTTGATACCTCCGCTGTTTGTGTGGGCCAGTAAAGCTTCCCTAAGGGTAATAGTGTTTAGTTTGTGCTTCGTCTCCCTCTCTCCATGCTGAGCTGAGGGTATTTTATTGCAGGTTACCATGACAACTATTTGGCCTGCTGGATATAGAGGCTTGTACAGCAATTCCAGGAAATGGAGTTACTTCCTCACTCAGTGTGAATAACTTCCTGCCCTCCGCTGTATGGATATGTGCCAGAACTCTGGGACACCCATTCGTGTGCAGTCTTTGTCCACGGTTTCGTAATTACTTCCCCATATCAATCCACAGCTATTAGCACGAACCCCATCTCTTCCTCCCTCGCTCCTCCTGCTTCGTCTGCCTTTCATTTTTGCTTCTCGTGACACGGTGGGAGCTCTGTGTTGTTGTCAGTCGTGAAGCGGTGGAAGGTGAGCACAAGCAGCCGGGGCCTTGTTTTGTTTTGCTGCCTTCTTTTACTGAGATTTTTTTATTGAATTCCAGGCTCGGAGGCAACGTTTCACAGGAAGTAACAACCTTTAAGCGGGCATATTTGTGTCACTAGATATCCATGATAAGTTTACAAAAATAAAGGTCCTCTTCCATTGACACAGCTCATAAAATTCTAGCAATGATACAGTAAAATGAGGAGCACACAGCCATGCTAAAAGAATTTGCAGAGCGTAGTTACTGACACAAGAGGCCTTTGACTTAATCACCAGCTAACAGGCTAATATTAATAATGCTAGCATCTTAACATTTGCTATGTAGTGCTAAAGACAAAGCAGAGGCTGATGCTTTTACATGCAGTGCGAGATAAGATGTAAGAGGATAACTGCATTTTTCACAGTTAATTCTCTTCAGACCACGGATGGAATTTGGCACCAGAGCGCTGTTACAAATTCACCTGCTGAAAGTAGAAAGTTTCTCACCTAACACCTGAGTTTAAGACATGTACTTGCGTGCAGGATTTCTGGCGTTGCAAACTAGTTGTGGAGCCGGTCTTAGATGTGGAAACACGAACAATGCAATACAAATACACTGAGACTGGCTTCATTGATTCTGAAATTTTCAACCAGATATCTGAAAAGTTACATACGGGAAAATACATTGCACGTAAACATTAAATTAATTGTGAAGAGGAAAAGGCATAGGATTCATGCTCCGGGGACCAAATATTAGGCTCTTTATCTAAATTCTTATGCATTATTATTATTATTACATCATCGTATCTTGATATGGCCTTGATATGTGGACATCTGGTGTGTTCCACAGTCAGTGCAACCCCAAACATACAGCCCTGGTATCAGCATCACAGTGTCACAGTCTGGGATTGCACAAAAAGACAGACTCAACAAAAAGACCTGTGTTCCAAGTATCAATCTTGAAAAAACTGCATGTTTGCAGGTGTTTCTGCTTAAAGGCAAAGGAAGGTCACTCAAAGCATTTGTCCAAATATAATCATATGTACTATTATATGATTCTTATTCACCCCCATTAGCCAATCTTTGTAACGTTAACGTAACTCATACACACGACCTGTGTCTATGCGTTACATTAACACACTTTCTTTGTTAATGCACAGATCGTCCACAATATGTACAGGCCATTTTCTTTTCAAAACCAGTACCTTTATTTAAATTCAAAACTTTTATCAGAATTTTCGCATTGACTTTGTATATTTTGTACACTTTATATTGTCCTCAAGTCTTTCTTATACTTTTTATGTTCATTGCACCAAACGCAAATGCTTGTATATAGTGAAAATACACAACTATAAGAGTCGCATGGCATTATTGAATGTATAGCCCTGCCTTTTAATACTCAGAAATAACACGCATACCAACACCAATGGGGGCAGCCTGGTTTTCACACTGTGTTGGCTCGTTCAGTGCAGTTGTACAGGGCAGTCTGCCTTAAATTTTCTGACAGACTGATTAGTGTCAGCCTTGGATGACAATGATGATGAAAGATGGCTGTGTCAGCAACAATGAAGGGCTTGCCTTCTTTCAATACCTAAGTACACTGGCTACTAGAATGTGTTTTGCAACGTATGAAGCCAAGGGCTGGGTGAGGTTATACCAGGTGAGCCTAAGCTTATTGGTTGACTGATACAGGGCCAGGTTACAGTGTTCTAAACCTGTACTAAAACCCAGAACACAAGAAAACAGGCAATTGTAGTGTGTAATTATGAGGAGCATCGTGGTGGTATTATTCTGCCTCCAGCATTTGTTAATTGGCATTTGAATTTTTTGAATTAAGAAATCTCCTGGTGTGATGACAGAGGCCCATGTGCAAAAAGAGACTCCATGCGTGGAAGCAAATGAGAGAGTGTTGTTAGGTAAAGTGCCTGTGCAGTTTTATCTGCAATTAGTTTTTTTTTCTTGTATAAAGGAAGCGTGATAGTGAAGCAGATATCAAGACAAGGAAATTCTTTTTGAGTGACGGCGTCTTTGTCAAGCGCTGATTGATATGTCTAATTTTGGACAATTATTATACAATATTATTGTGTTTGTTATTCACTGATCCCAGAAAATAGTTTTTTGAATCATTTGAACAATACATAGGTAAGAGCTGTGCTTGATTTTATAAGATTTTATCAATTGTAGTTGCGTATGGATGGTTTATGTGCATATATATTTAAGTTGTGAATTGATTTCAGGCTCTGAAGAAGGCACATTTGTAGTGACACTTTAGTTTATCAAACAACATCTTAAATAACCATAAAGGTTGATGTATTTATTGCAAGTTTTTTTCATTGTGCAGTTAAGCACACCTCCCTTCAGATTTTGGCATTCAGGTATGTTTAAGGTCAGTAATAAAGATCTACTTTTGCCGTGTAGGTGGCACCTTTTACAGATTCAGCTTCCATCAACTCTTTTCCACCAGACTGCAAACACTATAAATCTACAGCTTTCATTCAGCTTTTGGTGTCGCTTAAACTCCTCTTCCCCCCCATCTCCTGTAAACACACATACTAACAAACACACACACACACACACAGCTGGAAGATGAGGTGGTCGTGAGTAAGAGAAAGAAGGAGGAAGGGTCCAGATGATGATAATTATTCAGTCAGGTAACTCAACACCATCTGGCTGTAGTTTCACTGTTGACTTTGTCAATCGGGTCTTATCAAGGCCTCTCAGTCCTGGGAAATGTTTCTGTCCGTGGTTCATTGATAGCAAAGTGTGAGAACAGCCAGGCAGAGGGGATCTAGTGCTGGTGTTACTGGTCTGGATCGCACACTCTAGACGGTCATTTGAATGTGTGTCTGAACTTATTATTTATTTTACTTTAGAGAGACAGACTGCTGAAACACTTTTAGCCAGGGAATTGGTCATTTGTGAAGTATGGGGAAATATTTTTGTGTGTGTGTGTGTGTGTGTGTGTGTGTGTGTGGTGGTTCAACTCAGTTTATGAGGACCGGTTTACATTTTAGACGGCTGAAATGAGGACATTTTGGGATGTGAGAAAGTGAGGGCCGCCCAACATGTCGTCACTCTCTCACATCTGTTCAAAGGGATGTTAAGACTTGGGTTTTAGGAATTAAGGTTAAAAAATTGGTTTAGTTTTTTGTGTTTATGCAGAGGGAGAGGTTTGGCAATTTATTTTGATGAGTAAGGGTCAAGGGAATGTCGCTGAATGTGCTCACAAAGATAGCCATGAAAACATGTGTGGGTGTTTTTTTTAAAATGGTATAATAGGAGGCAGGTTGTCCCAAATCTGGTAAGATCATTGTGTCTGGCATTACGACAGCTTGCATGGGAAGCTCGTCAAACCAGTTGGGGGTTGAGAGCAGCTTTTTCCGGCCTCCAGTCTCATGCTCCTATTCTTTAATTCCCTCTGCCGTATGCATTGGTCTTCTCAGCTCTACATTTCTGCTATTTTTTATTTTTCCTACGCTTAGTTTTTGAAAAAAAAAACAATTCCTGCTCTGCTCTGTAACTGGAATCCTTTCATTCTCTATCATCTGTTGGCTGGATTTACTGCGCACTAATCAAATTTGACGTTTTTTGATGAAACAGGGTTTTGCATAAATGCGATACTAAACAAATATGAAAGTTCCCCTCTGTCCCAGGTTTAACTGCACACAGCATGTGTAGATTTTTTTTGTGTGTGTATGTAGAATTGTCGTGCATTGTTGAGTAGCAAGAGTGCTCGCCATGTGTCTACTCAGAAATAGTCCCAAAATAGTACAGTATATTCTGAGGTCTCTTGTACTGGAGCAGTAGTCTCATATCAACTCACACTTTATTTCAGTGGATGTCTGTGTAAGTGTGCACATAGAGAGGACTGTGTGTGTGTGCGTGTCTGTTGGGATTATGAATTTCACAGGGGTTTATGTATGGTATCCCCATGTCTAATGGACTATGTCTGTCAGCCGCGCTGTAAAGCATTAGTCTGCTCTTGCACTCTGATCACACTAGTTCAGAAACTGAACCCTGAATGTGCAGCACTTGTTAAAAAAATAAAATAAAATAAATACGTTGCCAACCTTTTAATTACTGCAAAATCATATACAGTGGAGTTAATAATAGTTCAATTGCCTTCATAGGGACTGTTTTACTTGAGTGACAACGTGATTAATCTAGGCACAGGAAGTAACACCACTGCTGAGCGCACTTCCTGTAATGCAATGACTGTTTTGTGAAGACATTGTTGGCGTTTCTTCGAAATCAGCTGACCTACCCAGTTTTGTATAAAGAGCGCTGTTCTGCTGAGTGCATCACATAACCACTCAACACATGAGACTGGAAATGATATGTTAGGCAACATTTGTACAAGCAATACTAATGATTTATGGCAGTTTTGCTTAATTAATCACATGTAACAAGAGCTTCCTTCACTTTGCTGAGCATTGATAAATAAAGACTACAAACACCACACTTCTGTTTGGCACGTTGAGCTGGCATGGTGTGCGTGAAGACCTCTTGAGCCATGTGTCTCTGGCGGGCGGCTTGAAGGCCACACAATAGCTGATGTGTGTGGCTATGTGTGTCTGACTGGTGGGGAGATAGTTGGGCTTTGTTGTTTTCATCAAGGCTCATTTTTCTCTGCCTGCCCATCCGGCCAGCCTGTGACCACTGCCTGATTTCAGGCTGGCTTTATAAATCTCTATAAATATGAGAGAAAGAAGGAAAAGATGTTGATCTCATACATGGTTTCCCTTAAAAAGCCTGGTAGTGTGTGTTTGCGGGGGCCCATTAACCATTTTTTTTTGGTAGAAGCCATTAGCAGCAGGAATAAAACTGCAAGCAGAGCCAGTGCTACCCACCTTTTTATTACATTTGAGTAATTTATGCTCACTATTTATTGAATATGCATAAAAACAATGTTTTCTGTTTTTTGGCACATAAGAACATCCTCATTGTGTGTCTGTTTTCCTGTGTTTAGACATAGCAGGTAAAGAACAATATATGATGGAAAGCAGTAGATTGGATAAGTGGCAAAATGCTGGAGCCATCATTTTCGCTAAATACAAATCTGTGCATTTTATTGAGGAGACAAATGTTCCTGAAACTGTCACTCCTTACTTTATTAAGGTTTAAAGATTAACATACCTGTCAAGACAAGTGGTCGCACTTAAAATATTGCCAGTATTTTACACGGACCGTTTAGAAGATCTTTTCTCTTTGTCTAACTTGTCTTTTTTCTCTCTTGCAGCTCTGCAATGTATGGATGACAAGGCTCCTTGTATTAACAACGCTACGTGTCTGACCTTAAGCAACGGGACTGAATACTGCAGGTAAGATTCACTGGCTGGGTCTTGGGCCAAACATAAACTCCATGCTATACACATTGTAATAACACTGTAACACACACACATGTGAATAGACTTCATAAGGGGATTGTTTGATGTAAAAGCCAATACAGAAAAAAGGTTTTTGGATCGACCCCAGCCTCTTCACGGGACCTCGAGGTTTTGCTCAGGCACGAAAGGGGGAATAAAAGACTGCTCTGTCTGACAAAGTGCAACAACGCTGGGAACTTAACCAATACACACATTTCTACCTCCAAGATTTTATTTCAGGGACCGTTTTGGGGGTGTTTTGTTACTGTCTTGTTGCTGTAGAAGTGATAGCTGTAGATGCTGCCAACATATTTTACTGCCCACTGATTTATTATTGCAAGACAGCGACAAGCCATTTTTATTGCGTGAGAATGTAACGAACCTGATTCTGGTGACTGAATCAGAATTTTGAGTCGGTTAATCATTGCTAATTCACATGTTGGTGCACACATTTGTTTCATGGTGCATGCCAGGTTTGCCTTGACTAACAACTTGAAGTGTCTTCTAAATAAGTCCCCTCTGCTACTAGTGGTGTGGTCACAACATTAAGGAAAATTGCCAAAATGTAAAGGAGTGCAGTGGCCTGTTTGATCTGAGGCTTCCACTTTCTGACAGCTTAGCCTGGTTTGTAATTAAGACTGAGCTATCTTTTTAATTGCGTTGCCACTCCCTAGCCAAATTCCCTACAAAAACGCACCGTAGCTGGTTCATGAACCTGATCATATTTCATCAGATGTGATGAGAATCCTGCTGTGTGTCTGTTCCCAGAGTTTTTGGAATTTCAGTGCTCGGCTACCTCTGTAAAAAGGGAAAGAAAGCAGCTTTCCTTAATCCATCTTTGTCACTTTCTCAGACGAATTGAAAGTCAAAAGAATATAGTGCTGGAAGTACAAAGACGGGTGTGTGAGGAGGATGCTTGTGAGACTGGTTTCTTGTGACAAACATAAGCAGTATTTTTTTTTTTATTCAAAGTTAGCTTTTGTATGTTAAGGTCAAGTCATAGCATGACACACAAAGCCAGGGCTCAGCTCTTTTTGGACCAGTGACACTAGTTGGGTCCCAGTTGGTGGCTTTTCAGCTGATTCAGTGGTGGAACAAATAGGTGAGAGGGCTCTCTAGTGAATTAGTGCACAAGAAGAGAAACAGAAGTGATGACAGTAAACAAAACGGTGTTCAAAGGGCACATAGAACGCTTTTCTCCTCTTTCATCTTGATCTTCGTATGCTTACTGGACCAAATAGAATAGTACTTAATGTGAAAGTTTCTTTGCATGCCGTGAAACAACATTCAAATCATTTGCAGCCTTACAATGTTTGACCACATCCTCTCACGTTTAGATTTTTATGATGTTTTTATCTTTTACAACTGTTTAGTTGCAGCTGTAGAATATAATTTTAACCATAATTATTTTTGTGTATGTTTGTACAAAGAATGTAGTAGTTATTATTTTCTTGAGAAGTTTACGTCTGTTCACTTTCTCCCACGTTTTCTCTCTCTCTTACTCACCTCTCTTACCAAGTTACTCATTTCCTGACGACCGCGTTGGTAATATCCCCCTTAAGTGATGAGTAGCAGTTATTGACAACAAAATTAAAACAGTAGACAGGCATGTTGCCCTGAAGACACGCAGAGAGGAGTTTCTCAGTTAAGACGTGTCAGCTGACAGAGAGTAG